>NC_056726.1:1972825904-1973125904 GCF_019279795.1 Protopterus annectens
TAAAATGACGCCTATCATACATTCGTGAAACTGCTTTTCACCGAAAAACACTTTCACAAAGTATGATAAGATATAGGGAAAATCAGGGGGGAATGGCAGTTGCTGAGATCGTAGTACAGTGGCGATTAGGGAATATTCCCTTTTCCCACTGTATTGTGATCTCTGAGTGAGAATGTAAATGTAGGCAGGTTTGGAGGGCACAGCCCCCCCCCCCACATGGGGGTTGGAGGGGGCTTGCCTCCCTGCATATATGTTAGTTATGTTTTTTATTTTTTGTGTGTTTATTTCCGGGACTTTAGCAAAAGCGCTTTTTCTGTAAAAAGTGCTTTTGCTAAAGTGTGTTCGGTGAATGCGTATTCAGACTATTGAACTTTTCTTCTATAGTCCTAGCTCCATATATACATATATATATATATATATATATATATATATATATATATATATATATATATATATATATATATATATATATATATATATATATATATATATATATATATAAATGGAAAAGTAACAGCTTGTTGATGGGTGGGACATACTGATGGGGAAAGGCATGTGTACTGTAAGGCACAATATTGTGTCAAGAGTATAGCACTAGAGATTATGCAGCCACTAAAATGTTGAAGTACTTGAGAAGCATTGGAAACATGAACCACAAACATATTGTAGAGAATAGTGAAGTTTCTCACTTCGGATCACCCATTCCCAACACTTCAAAAAGTAAATGCGAGAAAACCAAATACGGTAGTCCAGGAAAAAGACAAAAGTAGCATTTACTATTGAAATTTGCTACATCCAGTGATTACAGTGTTTTGCAATCAGAATAAGACAAAAGTCATAAAATACCAGTATTTGCAGGCAAAGACCAGAGCAATGTGGAGGAAGGCTACTCAGTTCCAGTAGTAGTAGGAGCAACAGGTCTCATAAAAAAGAATTTACAGTTGTACTATATGATACCAATACATGAAACTCTCTATGAATTGCAGGAGTTCTGGGTGCATTGTTGCTGCTGCGAAGAGTAATTTTGACCAACATCAAGGACTGAAACAATACTAATTTCATGAACTTTAATTATACCCTGATTTAGGAATTGGGTCCATTTTTATCATGGTATTAGAAACCCCCTAAAAAACTTGGAGAAATTAAAACAAGGGAAGTGAATTGATAAAACTGCTTTCTTGGTAGAATTAAAGAAATTCTGATGGATTGTCTGATTGCATAAGCAGATAGAATCCTGTAGTTCAAGTCTCGCCATTAAAGTCCCTTGATGTAAGAGTGGTTGTAGAGACTCCACATTAATATTACTAATGTCTGTGGCTTTGTGAATTTTGTTTAGATTGGACAGATCTAATAATTGTGTACACTCAATAGCTCTATTTGCTAAGTAACTTGTAAACTAAGAAGGCAGAATAAGGTGTAACCATTTTTATCTGTGGTATGCAGTAGTATAAGCAATATAGGTACTGAAATTTTTTGTCTTAGATTTGCAGAAAATAACCTTATACCCAAACTGTAGGGTTATTGTTATGGGGTCTTGGCCATGAAACTGATAGTCATTCATTACAGCAAGAACTAACCCTTGTAAACAAGTGGTGTATAGATAAGGAACCAACATTAAATGCAAAAGCATGTTATATTGTCATATTTGGTAGGCAGTTCTGTCTCTCAATGTTAGGTAGAGTCAGTACCCCATTCCAAAATTATAATGTAGTCAGGGATTGTGGAACCTGAGTTAATTCCCTCTCCCTGTCCTTCAATCACCACATAGGAGCAGTAGTCATAAAATCCTGTTTAGGGCAATTAATATCTAAAGGCATGTCATTTGTGTCAAAAGAAGTTATCATTCCTCTTTATTCAGCCCTCATTAGACCAATTATTGGGTGTAATGCCCCCTTCAAGATGTATCTTCTGGATATATTAAGCAAATGGAAAGTTCCTAGAGGTTTCCAACCAAGAAAGATGGGCAGCCCAAAGCCCATGTTGTACCAGGAAAGGCTTGAAGCACTATCCTTTTTCTGGGTTTCTTATAGGTTCTTGTGTGGATATGTATGTCTTGCATTCCAAGTCAGTAGGGACCCCATACTCTTTCATCTCCTGTATCTTTGCAAATCATATAACTCTACTTACATTATAACTATAACTCCACTTACACCTGAGCTACAGACTTAAATGTCCACCAGCACATAAATAAAACATGCTGGAAATATATATTTTTTGCTTGTTGCGACCAAGAAGTACAGGGAAGAAAAACGCTAAACATGCAGAAAACTTCTGAACTTTGAGTATTAAAACAAGAAAACTGAAAACTTAAAAAATGGAGTCGGGCACCAAGCTGAAACTGATACCGAGCACTTTCATTAGATTTATTAGTTTATTACTACAATCCACTCTGCTACAGGCCCCATGAAGGCTCAGTGTCTCTCCAACCTAACACCACTCTTAAGTATTTAACTCCGGTACCACCTTTAACATTCCTATAAGAAAAGTGCAGTCCGGGTCTGAACTGTCTGCAAACAGCTTCAGCTAACTTTGAACCTAACACCACTCTTAAGTATTCAACTCCGGTACCACCTTTAACATTCCTATAAGAAAAGTGCAGTCCGGGTCTGAACTGTCTGCAAACAGCTACAGCTAACTTTGAACCTAACACCACTCTTAAGTATTCAACTTCGGTACCACCTTTAACATTCCTATAAGAAAAGTGCAGTCCGGGTCTGAACTGTCTGCAAACAGCTACAGCTAACTTTGAGTATGTGTCTAACTGTTTGAGCCAATCTTCATTTTCCCTGAGAGCACTGTGCTTTGGCTGTAAGCAGCCCCCACCACCACACACACACACACACACACATCTTCCACTTTCTCTTATTCCCTTCTGTTAGCAAATAGTATCAATAACTGATCAATACTGTGTGTTTGTTTATTTAAACTATACCACAGTAGCCTACTGATACAAGGTTATCCTGGTTTTCCACCTGAGAAATTAAGACAAGACTTAGTTTCAGAGCAGTCCTTGGTCAATTGTGATTGTTCTTAACACATACTTGTCTTGCTTTGGCTCATTAGCAACAGCACAAAGAACTGCCTGCTCACACCCTTGTTCTCCCCTCCCCTTCCCTGTTTATTACCTTAAGACAATCCCAGAGTTAATAAATATTACCTGTGGCAGGCACCATTTGTAAAGCTACAATCCACTTTGCTACAGGCCCCATGAAGGCTCAGTGTCTCTCCAGTAAGTGTTTTACAACTGTAAATGCCTATTTATGTTGAATTGTATTAGACATTTTACAACTGTATATGTTTATGTTGAATTTCAAGCCTGTACTCCAATCTGCTTACTTACACTATCAGACTATTTACCCCACTCATAGGACCAAAAACTGGGACTGGGTTAGCCCCGCTCCGCTTCGCCCTCGCGTACGCTCCCCTCCCTGACCCCTTATCCCATCCGCCCCCACTGTGTCTACATTTATAGCCACTTGGCCACACCCCTATTTCCTCTCCAACCTACACAACTTCCTCTCCAATTTCCTCCCCCCACCACCACTTTACTGTTTAACCACTACTATTTCTCTGAAGCACATTGACCCCACCCATTGATGACATATAACATGTCTATAAATAATTATAAACTCCTTCCTCTTATCTTACCACTCTTAATTCTGCCATACTTTCTTACTAGCTATGAAAATCTCACATTCGTAGGTTTCTCTTATCCAAAATGCCAAATCAAGACCCCCCTACCTCCACTGATCATGAACTTGCCCACTACTACACTACCCCAAAAATTATAAATTCCAACCACTTGCTTCTAAAAAAAACCACTCCAATCAACACCAAAATCCAAATATGAACTAAAACTACTATTCAAAGTTATTAGACTACTAGCGTATCTAAGAAAAAACATAACCAAAGATGGGGACATCCATCCTAATCCAGGCCCAACCTTAACTCAAAATCCTACCAGCCCACCAATCTCCCACCGACTGGTCAACTCCCTCCTAATATGCCACTTAAACATTAGAAGCCTAAACAATAAGATACATAGCCTGCATGCTGTACTAGCCACATACCTCCCCAACATAATGTGTCTATCTGAAACATGGCTCCGGCCATCAACCAAAGACAATGAGATCCTGCCTCCTGGTTACAATATACTTAGGGCAGATAGAGTAAAGAAAAGAGGAGGTGGAATAGCCGTCTTATATAATAGAACACTTAACATCATAACTAACCCTATACAACCACCCCAAGTCTCTAACGCTGAAATACTAGCTCTAAAAATTCTACTAAATAATCATAAGGGCATTAACCTAATTGTCACCTATATTCCCCCTGGGAACAATGTAGAAACACTAGAGGTCATTCTACATTGGATAGCCAACAACTACCCTCAAGAAACCATTGTCCTGGGCGATGTTAATATTGACTGGAACCAATGCACAGCACAGTCCAACCCCATCCCTGTTAACCTACATGGATTCTCTCAGATAATATCATCTACCACATGTACGGGTAACAATAACCAAAAAGAGAGTATACTAGACTGGATACTCACCAACAGTCATCCCCAGAACTATATGTCTGGAACTCTCCCTAATGATCTTAGTGATCACCTGCTCACATACATCATGAAAGACAAAATTAATTGTACAAGCTTACCTATTTATAGGTCTATCAGATCCAAGAAAAACTTTGACCCAACTAAATTTCAACTTGAACTCAAATCATGTAACTGGACAAAACTAAAGTTCCTTCCCCTTGATGAGGCAGTGTCATCATTTAACAATTCATTCTTTACTATACTTGACTCGCATGCCCCTAAACGCTCAATAAGAATTAAAACTCAACTAGCACCCTGGCTAACAACAGAGACCAAAACCAAAATAACAACTAGAGACAAAGCGTGGGATAAATGGCGCACTACCAAACTACCCCTAGATCGTATCAAATTCCAACAACTTAGAAATGAGACTAAAAGCCATCATACTAGATAAGAAAAATTACTTCTACAATCTGCAACATAAACATCAGAATAACCCTCAAAAGTACTGGGCAGGCATAAATAAACTTCTCCAACCAGGCAAATCCACTACTCCGACCCCAGGAACATTATCTGACAAGAGCCAAGAAGATATAGCCAATTCATTCAATACTTTCTTCACAGAAACCATCCAGTCATTAGCTAACCAACTTTCTCCTCCCCACACTTCTATAAACACTATACCAGACTCACCACTCTCTTTTAACTTCCAGCCAGTGTCCTCATCCTTTATCAGATCCCTTTTGAAAAAACTGAAGCCAACCACCCTTTCAGCCGATCTTCTGCCGGCTGAATACCTGCAAATTGCTGCAGATGTCGTCGCCTACCCTATCTCAATCCTAATTAACAGAACCATAACTGAGGCCTCAATCCCCTCAATTTGGAAAATATCCTATGTTATTCCACTCCACAAAGGAGGTTCATCCACAGAACTGTCCAACTATAGACCTATAGCCATACTATCACCACTTGCCAAAATTATGGAAAAGTGCATGCACAACCAACTAATGCTCTATCTAACCCAAAATAAACTACTCACAGACTCTCAACATGGATTCAGACCCCATCATAGTACAACCACTGCCCTCCTCTCTTTTACTGAAAACATTAATCTTAACCGGAATAATAAAAAAATATCCTCCGTTCTCTTCCTGGACCTATCGAAAGCCTTCGATATGGTAAACCATCAGTTACTTCTATATACTTTAAAACCCTGTATCTAGATACTCCAGCCCTTGACTGGTTTCAAGCTTACCTCACTGGGAGACAACAAGCAGTAATGTGGCAAAACAAGCTCTCCTGCCTACTACCAAATACCATAGGAGTTCCTCAAGGTTCCATATTAGGACCTCTCCTCTTTTCAGTCTTCATAAACGACATCCAAACAGTCATCCCTGAAGCCACCTGCATTCAATATGCAGATGACTCGACTATAATATGTTCCAATGCCTCTCTTGCAAATCTACTAACTACCACCCAACATAGCTTCACCAAAGTCGAAAACTGGCTTGCCAACCATCTCCTGATCTTAAATCCAAACAAAACCAAGTTACTTCTCTTCTACCCAACCAATAGATCTCCGACTGAAAACTTCACTATAAAATCCAATAATGGGACCATCATCTCCCCAGACACCTATACAAAGCTATTAGGAGTAAACATTGACAATAAACTCAGATTTGATATACATATCAACCAAGCCATTAAGTCAGTCAACAAGAAACTTGGGATCCTATATAGAATTAAAGCCTTCCTTACCCCGAATGCCAGGGCAGCCACAGCCCGTTCACACCTTCTCTCTACCCTACTATATGCCTCTCCTGTCCTCACTCACCTTAACAAATCTGATCTGGCCAAGCTCTCATCCTGCTATAATCACATTGCCAGGTTCGTTACAGGCCTACCCTACAGAACACACCACTGTACTAACCTGAAAAGCTTGGATGGATAGAATTCCCACCTTCTTCACCAGTCCCAACTCATAGAGGCCTTCAAAATCCTTAAACAACCTGAGAATACCCCAGCACTAAAAACTTAATGACTCCCTACTCCAATCTAAGCTGCCTTCGCTCAGCAAACAGACTCCTTGTCCAAACAACTAAATCTCTCAACCTAGGTGGTGACGCGCTATTTGCCAACACCACTGGTAAAATATGGAACTCTCTCCCAAATAACATCACGCTTGCAACTTCTCTAAGTCAATTCAAAAATAGTCTAAAACTCCACTTCAAGTCACACTGGCTATGTCCTTGCTCAAACCCAGACTAGCTCTGTGCCATTAACTAAAACATAAACAACTAGCTAAGATGATAAGTACTTTGTATACTGTGATAAAGAAATATGTATCCTGTCTAACTCTGTCATTATACTGCCTACCGTCCTTGCTAATATGTTATTGATGTTACATTTGTAGTAATCTCAGAAATAGTAATGGCAGTCTTGTGCTTGTATGTAAATAGCCTATGTTTTTGTTAAGTTCTTTCAGCTCCTTTACTGTACCTAATTATCAGTGTAACTCTGTTGGAGCTTTTCTCCCCGGGCCTCCGCTGAAAAAGGACATGTATCCAGTCGGACCATCCCGGTTAACAAATGTAAAATAAATAATAAATTTTGAACTTCTTCAGAGTATGCTTTACTAGTAAAGTCAGGCATATAAATATTTACAGAGATGTTGTAATAAGGTGGAGAATAAGACGGTCTCATTGGTTCTGCAAAGTTAGGAAATGGGCCAATGAGGAGATATTCTGCCAAGATGGTCTCATTGGTGTGTAGGAGCAGGGCGGAGAGCCAATCACTGAACAGCCGGGCTGGTGTGTGCTGTCCAATGGGATTAAAGAAGGTGTCGCGTATGTGTACGGGTTAACTGTACTATTTCAACGTGCACTTTATGTTAAGGTTTTAGTTTTGTCCTGGATGAGTGTCCGCCTGGAGAAGGAGCTGCCATCTGAGCTCTTTTCATTCCAGGAGCGTGTCATAGTCATCATCATGGAAGATGATGAGACCCCTGAGAACTATGAAATTGTGGATGCAAGTACTCTGCAATCTGCGGTTCTAGTTTTAGAAGGAAACAAAAAAAAAAAGAAAGGAAGCAATTCTCAACAAATAAGGAAGAAAAAGAAACTGACTGATTGTAAAGGAAAGAGAATACGTAGTAAAAAGGATTTTACTTTTTTATGTAACACACTGGTGACAGGGAATGAAGATATCTGTCTGTCAGAAATCCTCAGTCTACAGAAAAAGGCATTACCTTTCTAATGGAAAAGGTAGAAAAAAGAGGCAAGGGGCAGGTGAAAAGTAAGAAATCAAAACTGAACATGGAAGGATTGAAGAACATTACTGTAAGAGAAAAGAAGAGAGAGACAGATGTTAACTACATGGCTCAAGCTGTGGATTTACAGTGCCAGCTGGATGAGAATTTAATACAAAATGAAAACAGTGGAATTAATGACTAATAGTGATAAAGATCTATCCTTCATAACAATTGATAGAGCTGAAATGACTGTATTAGAATCTGAAGATTCTTCAGAGATGGTCAGCAAAGATATTCTTGTAATTGGAGATTCAGTTATTATAGGAACTGATACTTATATTTGCAGAGATGATAATGAACATCGAGTAGTGTTATGCTTGCCAGGAGCAAAAATAGAAGATGTGAAACAAGCCTTGGAACGCCTTAATGTAAGGAATTATGGATCTGTTTTTATTCGTGTTGGTACAAATGATGTCACCAACAAAGATTCTCTGACTGTTAGTCAGGAACTGACAGCCCTCCAAGAATAGTATAGCTTGTACTGGTGTTAGGACATATTTTTCATAAATCACCCATAGAAAGGATAGTCAGGTCACTGTGAATGAAAAGATTGTTTGGATAAACATCTACATGGAAAAAAAATGTCCTGTTTTAAAAAATGGAAATGTGTAGAGCATCCAAGCCTTCTTTTGGATGCACGTGTTCAGACAGGATGGTGTGCATTTGTCTAGATCAGGGAAGAGAATTTTTGCAGCAGATATTTTGCAATATTTGAGGAACACTAGTCAGGATTTTTGCTAGGTCAAAAATGTAACAGTTTACAGATAGCAACATTTGATGCATCTCTGATGGTTGTTAATGCTAGGAACATTAATAATAAAGTTTTTTTATTAGAAAATGTGCTACGTTCCCACAAGATTGATGGTGTTATAGTTTGTGAAACATGGTTAAAAAACAATGACTGGAAACCAGTTCTGTCAGGGTATAAATGTTTTTACTGTAACAGACATTCTAACAAAAAATCAGGTGGAGATGTTATGATAGAGATTAAAGATAGCTATGAGACTTGTGATTATTACATGTTTATTGATAACTCCAATACTACAGACTTTGTAACTGTGACAGTGAATACAACCCTGGAACATATATATAACAATTGGAGTGTACAGACCACCAAAGTCAAGTGCAGATGACCTAGAGGAATTCATACATTTCTTACATGAATCACAGAAGAGAAGAATAATATTAGGTGTGGACTTAAATTTACCAGAAACAGACTGGAATAATATTGATTCAACAACATTAGTAAAATTATTCACAGAGTATATTCGGGAACAACAAATGCTTCAGATTGTAAAAAAACCTACAAGGGGACGGAATATACTAGATATTGTTTGTGTTCCTTAAGAAATTACTGTAACTTCGTCACGTTTTACCACCATTGATGTGCATTGATCATGGGGTCATAAAGGTTAATTTGTTGCTGGATAATTCTACCAAACTGAAATCTAAGCCAATGCACAGAAGGTTAATTACAGACTATAGGAAAGCAAAAAAGTTGCTATATAAAACTAACTGGAGTGAGGTGTTAAGTGGAAAAACTGCAGATGGAATGTGGAAAGTTTTGAAAGAGAAAGTGTTTTGAGTGCAAAAAGTTAAAAAAATGTTTAATATTCGGATTAGGCATGTGACATCAGGAGGGTATATTTCCATAAGAGCAAGATATCAGATTAAGGTGAGAGACAAAAACTATAAGAAATGGAAGAGAGGGCGAACTACAACCTTGAAAACTGAAATAAACGAGCTGGACAAACAGATTAAGCATAGTGTTAGACAAGATCAAGAAAAAAATTGAAGAAAATGTATATAAAGATATTGAGCATAATAGCAAACCTTTTCATCGATACATAAGATGTGGAAGGAGTAAAGATGCACAAATTGATAAACCGTGTGCTGATTCTAAAATGTATTCTCAGACACAACAGATTATAGATATATTTACAAAATCTTATGCAAAACAGTTTGGCTGTACAAAAGGGGTTGTAAGTTGTCCTAGTGACATCCAGGTAACCCCAGATACTGGAATCAAATTAGATTATATTGAAAAAGAACTGTGCAAACTGGATCCAAACAAAGCGCAGGGAGGAGACGGAATAAGTAACAATGATTTGATAACACTTAAGCAAGAACTTACACTGCCATTACATCTATTATTCACTAGGTCATATAAATATGGGGAGATTCCTCAAGACTGGAGACATGCACTTATTAAACCTGTCTTTAAGGGAAAGTGGAGTAGGACAAACCCAGAATCCTATAGACCCTTAAGTCTACTTTCATGTTGTGGAAAAATAATGGAGAAGGTAATACTGGATAAGTTATTGTCAGAACTGGATAGGTTGGAACTTAAAACCATATATCAGCATGCATATGTTGAAAATAGATCTATTACCACCTATAACATGATGTTCTATAACAATATAATAACAGCTATGAATGAAAAATTGTTCTGTGATGTGAGTTATATAGATTTAACTTCAGCATTTGACAGGATCATGCGCAAAACACTGATCAATAAATTAGTACAACTGGGTATTGATGTACTGTTGATAAGATGGATAGCTGCATGGCTTACAAATAGGACATGGCAAGTATCACACACCGACTGGACAGGTGAAATCCTTGGTTACAGTCAAGGTGTCCCACAGGGCTCTGTACTAGGCCCTTACTTGTTTAGATTGTATCTTTCAGACCTTACTTTTTCATTTGAGGTGTTCTACAGTCTATACGCTGATGACCTGAAATTGGGTAAACTGATTACAAGTGTTACAGATAAAGCATGTCTGCAAAATAATTTGACTAACTTGACCATTTGGGCACAGGAGAATAATATGTTGATAAATGCATCAAAAACTAAGCATATGAGATTTGGGAGACATAAACTGAAAGGTGAATATTTAATGCAGCACACAGTGATTGAAACTGTAGACTCATTTAAGGACCTGGGTATATGGGTAGATTCAGCTATGAGTTTTTCTAATCATATCAGCCAATTGGCTAGTGATAGTTATAGAACTATAGGTTGTATAAAAAGATTTATAAAGTCTAGGAAATCAAACATAATGAAGTCATTGTTTGTTAGTTACATTAGACCCAAACTTGAGTATGGAATAACAATATGGAAACCCTATAGGAAAACAAGCATGAATAAACTGGAAAGAGTACAGCGGAAATGTACTAAGGGTATCCATGGATGTGAAAATCTAAGTTATTGTGAAAGACTAAAATATCTGAACTTGTACAGTGTCTCTTACAGATATTTAAGAGAGATCTTATTCAGGTATATAGGGCATTTAGGGACAACTACCTCTAGGAATGTTTGGGGTTATCAAAAAGTACTAGAGAATAGTCTGATAACCTATGTAGAAGATTCTATAGGAATGAGAAGTGTGCTGATCGGTTCTCTGACAGAGTAGCTAATGCTTGGAACAGACTACCAAATTACATTAAAGCAAGTACTAGTTTAGATATATTTAAGAACAGCCTGGACATTTATTATGGGAACAAGTGTTTTGGCATATTGGCAAGCTAGAAGGGCTTAAATGCCTGTGCTTGAAACATTTGTATGTATAGTCCCCGAAAAAAGGGGGAGGATTTATTCAAGCACCAAAAACTTGAAGTTGGTGAAATTATTGAAACTAGTGCTGTGTCTGCCTAGGGCGTTGCGTCGGTCAACTGACCAGATTGCTGCTAGGTGTTCTTTGATCCTGTCAGAGAGTCTTCTCATAGTCTTGCCTATGTAAAAGGAGGGCCATGAGATAAAGTAGGCTGAGTATACTATCAGCGTGGAGTGGCAGTCTTGTTTCCCCTTTTACTCTTACTTTGTAGTTACAGTGCTGAAATGTGTATTGCTCACCAGGATGGGTGTAGGGGCATACTACGCATCTGCCGCACAGATGCATGCCCTTGGGTCTGGTTGTGTTTGTGGGGCTTGGCTGTTGGTGGAGTGTATCTAACTTTCCGAATGCTGCTCTGAGCATCCTGATTTTTTTTGTAAGAGAAGGTTGGTTTGGGGCCTAGGATGCCTCTGGTGGTCTGGTTGGCCCTAATAATGCTCCAGTTCCTGCCGATGATGTTCCGTATGGGGATCATGTCTCGGCTAATGGGAATTGGGAAGTTGCAGGTTCTGTCTGCCATGGTGATTCTGTTTTTGGGAGTGAACCCATGTGTAAGGATGGGTTGGTGCCTGTCCGTTCTGTGTGCTGCTACCTCATTGAAAACCTCGGTGAATCAGATCCACCAGGTAGTGTCTAAGGGCAAACATTTGGGACAAGAACCCGCTCTCCAGGAGGAAGGTGCCTTCATCTGAGGTAAGCCTGGACAATACGTATGAAATGCCCTCTTAGTGCATTCCTCTTCATAAAAAAGGCGTTCTGGCTCCTAAAATCAAGGAAGTTGTTCCTGTACGTGTCCTTACAGAACACATTGGAGCTGAAAGTGCCATTGGTGGGGCTGATGGTGATCTGGGTGTCCAGGAAAGAGATGTGGGAACCTCTGCCTGAGACTACAAATTCTAGATATGGGATGCTGCCTGTGAGTGTAGGTAGGAAGGAGTCAAGCTCCGTTTTGGTTCCTTCCCACACGAAAAAGATATCATCAATATAACGACGATATAGGCGGACATTTTGGAAGCCTTGCAGGTGGACAAGGATTTCTTTCTCCCACGTGCAGAGTACCAGATTGGCATACACGGGGGCCATCTTGGAGCCCATCGCTACACCTTTGGCTTGCAAAACAATCTCCCCATTGCAGCTGAAAAAAATGTTTTTAAGCACTACTGTGGTTAAGGTTAAAAGCATTTCTGTTCTTACTGTATTGAAATTGGCATGTTTATTTAGGTACAATTCTAAAGCTTCTAAACCTTCCCAGTGAGGGATGTTACTATACACTGCTACTATATCAAGAGTAACAAGGGTGCAGTTCGAGAAATTCACATCACTTTCATGCATCATGTTCAAAAAGTCCCATGAGTCCTTGATGTAAGAATTGGTGGATTGCACTAGTGGGTTGAAAACTGAGTCCAGGTACTCTGAGATGGTCTCGGTTTTGGTCCTCTTGTTCGAAATAATATATATTTATTTCTCATTGCCTAGCCCACTTCTATAACAAACTTCCTCTGCAGTTTAAATGAGTGACACCCTAGCTTCCTTCAGATTAAATGTAGATGCTTGGATTGGTACCGGTACATTGACTCCAAGACTGGCATGCTTTCCCTTCTTAAGAAGGGTAGAGGGGTACAATATGAGGTGGGTATTGGTAAAGTATAAATGGTCTTGTGACTCTGTTGTTTTGCATTTTCTGTAATCCAAAAAAATAAATAAATTAGGGGGAGTGAAGATCAAAACTTCACAAAGTAATAGAAGCCTAGTTCTGAACTATAATTCTAGATTTTTCTTTACATAGCTTGCTATAGTAATTGTTTCTCTGTGGGAATGCAAGATGAAAAAAATTAGATGAATTAAAGAAACTTTTAAGAGAGCTTTTATCAATGTGTGTGTTCACTTTTGACTCTTCTGCAAGGAAAGCCTGAAAAATTAATCTGCAGCAGCAGCAGACGCCTGCAGTAAACTGTTGCTTTAAATCAGCATTAAAGGGGAAACCTTTTTGCTATGTGCTAATATAAATCGGGGGATAAGGCATCTAGAAAATGACTACAAAGTAGCTGTGTAGGATAATTAGGAGGAAACATATTTTTTTTAATACCAAGGCAGTGGTATTTGAATGACTTCAAAAGGAAGCTGATAGACTATTACATTGGTTTGTAAATCCTTAAATGCTCTGTAAAAAACTGCATAGTATTTTAGTGATGAAATGGAATAATAAATCCAAAAGGAGTAGATTAATAAGTAAAAAGAAAAAAGTAAGTAAAGGAGAGCTGTTATATCTCTCAAGGGAACACACACAGAATGTTTCTTTTTCTTTTTTTCCGTTTTATTTCCAAGTTGTTATGATAGCACTCATTTAGCCTAACTGACTTTGATCCCTCCCATAAAATATTTTTCCTTCAGAGTAAAAAGTGGTTAAACAGATGTATAACTGGAAGCAAACATACCAGAATATCTAATAACTATACATCCCAACCATACCGAATTACTCGTTTTTTACCGAGTTTTGGGGTACATATGAAGGGGTGCCACGATTCCTAAGTGGCACCCCTTAATTTCCGATTTTTTTCTTTTGTGTTTTTTTTTTTAATTTTTTTGAATATCGCTCTGTCTGAGCTGAGATCATCCCATGCACGATGATGTCAGCTCCGTCAGGGGTTCCAGCCAGTCGGAATTGAGCTCAAGGAGCTCATGTCATTTCCGGCTGGTCTGGCTGCAAATCTGAGTGGGGAAGGATAATGGATTATCAGGCTGCAAATGCGAGCGGGGCTGGATTAACAGCAGCAGCACTAGTTTTGTTCTTTGTTTGGGGGTCAAGTGCAAATGCGAGCGAGAACGATTACATTTTGGAAGACTCAAGTAAGGAAACTGTGTGTGTGTGAAAATGCCTCCATGTAATACACCTGGTGGCTAGAGGTATTCGGGCACAAACTCTGTACCTTCAGTACAGGGTAAAAAGAGCCTAAAGTCTCTAACCATCACCATTTCTGAGCTTTGTCCAGGTTTTTTGTGCTAAGAGTTGAGAGCTATGGTGAGAAGTGAGAACTGAATTTGTATTCCCCCATTATTGGCTTTGTTTCTCCAGGTTTTTTGTGCTAAGAGGTTGAGAGCTATGGTGAGAAGTGAGAACTGAATTCACTAAATGATAGCCATTAAGTTTCATTCTTCTTATTTTTCAGGAAACTGCTGATTTGGCATAATGTTATATTGCTCTGATTGTAGGGCATGTAGGGCATAGGGTCCTGGGTTGAAGATTTGCCAGTGACATGCATGATGGTAACACAACATTTTATTCTAACAACTTTCCAAAATTATGCAAGCAATGTTTAAAATGTGTCCCTGGTTTTTGACCCTTTGCACCCCCCCCCCAAAAAAAAAAACTGAAATTGAAAATAAGTGCGAGAAGCTGTGCAAGATGCCTATGGCTTTACACTACTGTCATTCTATTTATAGTGTGGGTGTGGAAGTAGATTTTTATGATGGAAATGTTCTGAATTGGGCAGTTTTGTCATTATTGGTTCATGCATTTTGTTTCATTGCCTACAGTAAAGCCTACTGGAAAAGTGTTCAAACAATAAATTTAAAATGTGCTCTGTCTAACAAGTGTGCTGTATTATACAAGGAATATAACTTAAAGTCAGGAAGGTGTATCACAGAAAAGAACAGATGTATGTTTCTTGTTTTGTGTGCAGGGGCCAATGATTTGAAAACAGCTCAAAGGTAATCTTTATCCACCACTGGCCAGATGCATTTTCTTTGGATGTGGTGTGCTGTTTTAGTGAATGTGACTTTCAAGGGCAGTGAAGTTTTAATGCCAAGTCTATTTTCATTGTGAGACAGTATTGCTTTGTTTAACAGATGTCTGTTAGTGTTTGTGCATTGTTGTGCTGCAAAATGTAAAAATAAAATCCAAATAATCATTGTAGAAGTAAAGCAGTATACACACACTAATTTTTATGGTAAATGGGGCAAAATCACCATGTAATGGGACATTGAGATGGCTGCAGGGGGACTCTGGTGCTATATTTTGGTTGTCTGTTCTTCAGTTTGCGTTTCAAAGTTGGTATCCCACAATTCCATTGGAGTGGGTGGGGTTATGTAATTATGCATGCAAATTAGATGTTAATCTGCATACAGATTTGTACCTATTTTTCATGGGCCTTGTCCAGATTTTTGATGTTTCCAGGTTGAGAGGTATGCTAATAACTGTTTCTACCCAAGAGTGCTCAGAACAGCCTTACAGTTAGACATAGTATTATACAAATAGGATACCAAATGCTACATCCAGAAACCTGATCATTTTCCCGGGGAAACATTAAGTCTTGTTTGCTTAATGAAAACATATTCTTTTTATGATCACACATCTTGAGCAATGGTTGCTCTTGAATAGCAGTGTTTGGGTCTGCCACCTTATAGGTCTTATTTCCTGGTCAGAGTTCTCATTAGAAGTCCCTTTGCTCATAGGTAGTTAATAGTCTTGCAATCCAGGAGACCATTGAGGAGCCTAGCCCAAATTTCCAGTTGCCCCCAAGCTCTATGTGCTTAAATGACTTCATGGTCATACAGTAGGCAGATGAGGGCTAAGGGAATTAAGGAACAGCAGCGTATTGCTTTAACCTGCTGCACCAACTGCTAGGGAGAATTATGCCATCGTAGCCAATCTGTCATTTTAGATATAACCATCTTATGCCTTTGCTTTCTTTAAAGAGAGAGAGGTTTTGTCAGGTCTGCCTGTCAGTATAACCAACAACAGGTGTAGTGTAAACCTAAGTATTTGCATTTAATGGAAGACAAGTTGCATCCATTACTACTTCATAAGTGTCTTGCAGCTTTCCATAGCCTTCTAGCTTTATGCTCTGTTCCATCAGTATCTTTTCACGTATCAAAAAAATAGAAGGATATTGCTGGTAGGAGTTAGGAGTCAATACATGTAGAGTAAATCATCACCTTAATGTATTATAAACCTATGGTGTTTTTATAGAATTCCCTTGGCTTTGACAATAAAAGTCACCTTTAAACCAAACAGTGCTCTAAATGGGTGATGATCTTACTTATTAAGAAAGTTGGATAAGCTCCATGTGGTTACATTTCATGGTCATGTGACCATATGTAAATTCCTAATATCATAGGTTCATAGATTCATATTAGGCAACCTGCTCTTGTGGACCATTTTAAGCCTAGCCAAATTCCCTTTCAAAGATGAGAAACAAACCATGTAGCTTATGATTATAAGGTAAACACCTTAACTATTATACCAACCCCCAAACCTTAAGATCAATGGAGCTGGATTATTAGACTAAAAATGTCTGCTTTTATGGGGCTCTTAAGATGAAATGGTTTAACTAAAATTGCTCCTAGAAAATGAGACTTTAAAGATGTTTTTGTGGAAACTTCTTCAGTTCCTTCTCAGAGCTAGAACTAATTTTATTGTGTGGGCCTCCTTTGTCACCCGCACACTCCTGTTAATGACTTTGCTGGTGGCTGAAAATGGCTAAACATATTCAGGGGTATAGCTGCACCTGCATTTATCTCTTCATCTCTTCAAATGTAACTGTTCATGCATGACTTGACTTCAGTCATACAGTCAGTGCCTTATCACATCAGGCCACCACTATTGTCCAGAAAAAAAAACCTCATGAAATCTGGAGGGAAAATGTCATTCCGTCAGGCCCAATCTAAAGTTTCTGTCACTGGCTGTCAGCATAATCCACTTCCTTCTAATATTAAAAACTGTTTTAAACTGGTTCACACAAATCTAATAAGTATTATCTCAGTTGGAATGACCAAGCTGTCCAATTACTCTGAAATATTTAGTTTTTAAGACTTTTTCAACAAGTCTGAAACCTGCCTTCATTTGTAGACATTGTATGGTAGATAATCTTGGTATAAATTCCCCAGAAACTATCCTAGAGATCCCAGTAATTAGTAGCATTATCCTTGATAAGAAAAACATTTTTAATCCTGCATCCCTTTTGAACCATAATATCTACTTTATTATAGCTGTGACAGTTAACATTATCTTATTTGGTAATAGCAGTGTCACCATTTTTAAACCTCAATTCTGTGTACTTGTTGAAGGAGATAAATGGATTGGGAGCAATAAAACCTAAATATTGACAATGACCAAGTCAACTACTCTAGTTGGAACTGTATAAATTATAAATATATTAACTTATGAAATGCCCTTCATTTCAGAAAATAGCCTTCTGTTCATTATTATCATCATGTACTTTATATTGAATATCATCGCTCTATTTTATATCACTGCTTAATCAGACAAATAATTAAACCTTGAATGGAGTCAGTAACTATAATGAACATTGAAGTCATAACTGTATAATCTACAAGAATATTATCGAATAATACATGACACAGTCATTTATTTATCTATTTAATATATACTGTCCCATATTATTCAGTATAACTCACTGTTATGTTAAATCACTACTAATCAGAATCCAAGCTATATTCTTAAATATCAATAAAATGTAGGCAGACATGTCTACAGTATTACTCACATTAATGGAAGGCAGCAAACTATTTTGGAAATCTCAAGTCACAATTTACAGACACAAAAATGTTTTGCTATTTCTCCTCTTCTACCATTAGATATCAATGTAAGCTCTTTAACCTCACTAAAGTTAGGAACAGATCAGTAATATTGTTATCTGTGCTCCATGGCATACTTGCAATCTGTATTTATGTATATGGGTGCAGTGTTCACAGTGATACTCTGCAACAATTACTTTTAATAGAGCTGCAGAGTACATTTGGTTTTACTGAATTTTCTGGCAATCACCTGCTTACAGATAGGTTTTTGTTCCTCATTGAGGTTCTAGTTCTACCTGCTCCATTCATTCTCGCTACTCTTGGGCTTACTTCGTTCTCCAACCCTACACCCAATTTCCACCCATCCCCACTATATCTAAACTTAATTCTCCTTAGTGCCACCCACTACATAACAACAATCAATCGAAAGCCAACACTTCATATTTTCATTATCTCACATACCCAACCCCCACTTACCCACTCATAACTCACAAATCCCTTTATCACACCCTCCTCTCACACTTCACAACATCTATCAGCCACTACACCACCATTAGTATACTTTACTTATCTTCAAATTAATCTCTCTAACATCTCTTCACTTTTTACTCATCCAGCCTAGTTTACTACTATAATCACTCTTCAATCTACTTATCCTGATCCTCTTCTCCTCTCTACCCCTTCCTTCCTACCCTTACTACTTTAATTCACTCTTTACTCTACTTAACTTTTTCCTCATATTATACTGCCTTCATACCCTCTTTACTGCTACTTAACTATAAGTCTCCTCCTTCTGGAATTCTTCCCACCATGTATCCATCTAGCATACTGGTATTACTTTTCTCAGTTTTCATCACACTTTTCACTATTACACCTGACTGCACTCAACCCAGTTTTCTTGCCCCCAGTACTCAAAGACCACATCTTCTTCACCTAACCAATCTGAATTCTACACAGACATATCTTTCAACCTCTATCAAATAAATCCCCTTCTCCTATACAAAATGAAAATATTCTCACAAAAAACAATAACCATTTTCTTCGGCTATGCATTTCTACCACCAACCTACAAACATATACTGTACTAAACCTATCAGAAACCAGCAGCTACTGTGTTACTTATTCAGGCTGACTACTTTACCCTTATGTGAAGACATTCACCCCCAGTCCTAGGCCTGCATCAACCAATCCATCCACACAACCTTACACCAACAATTCCTGCAAATCCTTATATATGGTCACTATAAACCTCCAAAGCATTTGTAATAAAATGTCTGACTTTCATGCACGGATTACCCCCCCCCCCCCCAAGGCTCAATACTAGTCCCCTCCTATTCAGCATTTTCATTAACATAGTATTATATGCTCCACTGATTCCATATCTGATCTTCAACAAATAACTCAAATGGCCTTTACCTCCAATGAGACCTGGATTGTACAGTAATCATCTATACATTAACCCAGACAAAACCAAGCTCATACTATTCACTCCTAAGAAGACCACTCCCTTGAACAAAGCTCAGTTCACTATACTTTCTCAAAGTAACAGAGCAATCAAGGTTGTTACCCACACAAAACTATTAGGAGTAATTGTAGAAGAACACCTGAAATTTGACTTACACATACATCATAGCATCAGCAAAACTCACTAAGAATCCTCTAGAGACCTAAACACTTCCTTAGCCCCTCCACAAAACAAGTCCTAGCTTCCACTTTCCTACTGCCCTCTCTCATATATGGTGCCCCTCTACTTACTAACCTCCAATCCTCCCTAAAAGCTAAACTTGAGACATGTTATAGCAAAATTGCCAAATTCACTACAAATGCCAAACGCTCTACCCAGCACTGTATTGCTCTACACTCCTCTGAACTGTCTAGAACTACTACACTACCTCTCCTACCTGCAGTTAACAACTGGACACAAAACTGGACACAAAATAATCTTTAAACTATCAGACTGTCCTATTCTTAGCTTGATATTTAGTTACTACCATCCAAGGAAGCCTCTCAGATCTGAGAATCAGCACCTTTTGTTGGCGCAAAAAACAAAACTGCCAGCTTCTTTACTGTTCTGTAGCCATAAATTGGAGTGCCCTACCATTAACTGTTAAAACTACACAAACTATTGCCTCTTTCAAAACTTCTTTAAGAGACTACTACTGTCTGGATTTGCACTTGCACCATGTCTCCACCTTCCAAAACCTAATTACCAATGCTGATATTGATGTTTTAATATTTACTATGCTATGTAACAATGCCAGATGAAAACCTCACCAGAAACATTTATGTAATGTTAACATCTTTAATTTAGTTCTTATCTAGCTTGTTGATTTGTGTTTTACCAGTAAAACGTGTTACCTTTGTTGTATATACTCTTGAAATGTAATCACATTGTATATATTCACCTCAATGTTCATGTTATTCTGGAGCTTTTCTCCTCTGGCCTCCACTGAAAATGGGTTCATGTCAGCCCAGTGCACTATTCCGGTAAACAAATGCTCTCTCAACACATTGTCCACTCCTTACCTCATTTTCCTCCCTCATCTCAGTGTTTATTATTACTCAAAAAATATATGTATAAAGGAAATCTCATTTGCTCATAACTATTATTTAATATGTATACAGTACTAATTTTATTTTTCTCATGATCCTCACTGAAATGCTTGTGTGTTTTTCATTTTGATCCTGTATCTACTAGAAAACTGTACTGAATACTACTTTGTATAGACTAACTAGATGTATATTCTCCATCTTACTGTATGTATACTATTATATTATCTAATACAATAATTAGATAATATAATATACTATTATATTATCTAATTGTTGTATTTTACTTATATTTCTGTGGAGCTTTTCTCCCCGCGCCTCCACTGAAAATGGGCTTCTGGCCCAGTTGGACTTTCCCGGTAAATAAATAAATAAATATTTAGAAAATGTAAAATAGCACATTTTCCATGCAATTGTAATTAATGGCAAAACATTTATGCAGTCTTTCTCCTGTAATCTTGTATCCCTGAAGCTAGGGATAATGCACATTGAATAATCACCAGCTTAAAATACTTGTGAGTCTAAAGGCCTACCATGCCAAAAATGTCATAAATTGCATACTAGTCCCTGGTTTAATGTTTTAGCAGATGGATAAGTGGGTACAGTCCCATTTGAGGTGAC
Source organism: Protopterus annectens (assembly GCF_019279795.1). Classification (NCBI taxonomy): domain Eukaryota; kingdom Metazoa; phylum Chordata; order Ceratodontiformes; family Protopteridae; genus Protopterus; species Protopterus annectens. The sequence goes on from NC_056726.1 coordinate 1,972,847,080, forward strand.
GGAACAAAAGTTCATTTCTGTATATCTGATGCCATTTCATCAAATGTACTCAGGAACAGTCTAAATGTATTTATAAAATCTAAAATAACATTTACAGAACTATAATTAACAGCAACAACACTTTAAAGTCTCTCAATATTAATCTCATACATTTGTGCATTTAAAAATTACTCTAATTGAAAGTTGCCAGCTTAAACGAAGGCTAGAGGCTTGCAATGTTAAAAATGGTGCGTTTGTCCTAAACTTTATTCTAGTCATTGAAATAACACACACACACACAAATAAACCTAATTTTTTTGGTCTATGTTTGGCTATGGAAAGAAAATATCATTGAATGGCTAAATATCGTACAGAAAACATCGAAACAGGACATTACCGAACGCATCTTACTTAGAAGATAAATTCATCGAACAGCCCTAGTTGGCCAGCATCACAAATGCAACCAACCAAAGTTGGGACACCCCCCCTAACTATATATACTAACTCCAAGATGGCACTACAGTGGGGAATAGGACAAATTTAAAAGGTTTCCTTCACTTAACTTATGCCTCATGGTACTTCCTGGTTGTTGGCCAACTATAGCCATTCAATGAATTTATTTTTAAAGTAAGACATGTTCGGCAATGTCCTCTTTCTATGTTTTACATGTGGCATTTAGCTGTTTGATGATATTTTATTTCGATAGCCAAACATACTACCAATTTTAGTGGCAGAATTCCATTTTGTGTATCTCAGACTCCATTATTACAACTCCTCTTGGATAGCTTGAACATGTGAAAATTCGGTTGGGTTGATAAGTATGTCCTTTTGGGCCATCGTATACTAGTCATTGAACAAAGATGAATGTTTTTGCTCATGGTCAGTCTTTTCTACCCACTCGCCCCTCACATTCCTTGAGCATGACATATCTAACACCTTAAAATGACCAGGCTGTTCCATGTCTTCCATCTCAGTATCTCTCCTTGACATAGCTTCTTAAACTTGCCCCTCTCTAGGTATCTGAAAGGTTCAATAAGGAAAGGAGTTGGGTAGTTCATAAGAAAGTTTAGTAAGACTGACTAGTAAGGTGCCCATAGTACCGAGAGAGAGAGAGAAAAAAATTATTTGAAAGTTTGACTTTAAATTATGTATCCTAGAGAAAGGGAGACCTGATGCTATACAATGCAGAGTCTGACTTAAAACTTAGTACAGTTTAGTATTCCAGACATGTGGTAGCAGAAGTCCTTCTTTGAATAGTACCATATGTTATGCTTTTTTTAAAAGAACAATTTAAGTATGTGGCTAATGTCTGTCAAACATAGAAACCTTTACTTTAAATTGTTGCTGTCAAGATGTCAGCAGGCTAGTCACAGGCAAATATTTAACTGTTTTGCATTGTTTTTTTCCCCTGTGTGTGTAGATCATCAAGCCTCCCTTTGATAAGTCACTACCCTGTACAGGGGGTGGGCACCATCCAAACAGCTGGCATCCTGACAGTGACAGCATTTCGTTTATCTTGGGCTAACCCTGCTGCTGGTGGTGATGTGAGCTCTCATGGCGCACCATATGGACTGCCTACACCTCTTTGTCTATGCATACATGCTCCCACACCTGCATTGACAAGGAGATACCATCTCTGGCTTGGGTTGCCGTGTTCACATTTTTCTTGGCACCATCTCCCCGCATCACAAGACTCTGTTGTTCATAAGTGTTTACTAGGCTAACAACCACATGGGCCTTTTTAAGCCTAGCCATGCATCCCAAATCTCTGACAAGTTCTTTGATAAGTGTAAGCATGGGCCTGGGAGATGAACCATTTACAGGTTACCTGTTTGCATCAGAGACATAGGTACCAAACCAGGGATGAATTTCCGGTTTCCCATCCAATCGTCAAAGTTGCAGTTGAATTGGATTAGGGATGAACTCTGCTTCACATGGATAGGGAGCCTGTTCCATAGATGGAGTAGTCTCTATTATACATACCTATCTCTTCAGCAGGTCCTATTTATATCACAGGCAAGGTTTAAGTCTTTAGAACGGGTAATTCTGGTACCGTTTGTTTTGTGGATATGCAGGAGGTCCATTAGAGTGGCGTCTTACAATGCCCTGTATTCCAGGCATAGATCTCCCCTCAAAAGCCTGTAGGAGACAGAATACAGGGATAGGGCCTTGAGGCGGTCTGCATAGGACATATTACTTATGCCCTGTATTTGTTTAGTGAGGAACATCTGTGGACTTTCCAGTTGTTGGATAGTCCTGGTTAGGTACATACCAAAGGGGGCATTGTACTCAATGATGGGTCTGATGAATGCCAAATACAGTGGAACAATGATTTCCTTGGACTTTGATGCCATATATATGTTTATAAGTTGCGCAACATAAAATGATTTCCTCACTGCTGTAGACGCACGATTATCAAAAGCTAGATTGTGATCTATGTGTGTCCCTAAGTCCCTGACTACTTGGTCAATTTTAAGGGATGTGTTGTCAATGTGATAGTTAATAGGGATGGATGACTTCCCAAAGGATACTATTATGCATTTCTTGGCATTTAGTTTTAGTCCATGACTCTGACACTAGTTGTTTGTCTGTGTCATCCCCTCCTGGAGAACATTTGTGTCAATGTGAGACTCAATTACATCTCCTAATTTGCAGTCATCTGCAAATTTAGTCAACCAGAGACCAATAACATTGACCTTGACTTCTGAGAAGTAAATGCCAAAAAAGAGTGGTCCAAAGACTGATCCATGAGGGACTCCACTTGTGACTGGCCTCTTTGTAGAGGTGGACTCCCCAATTCTAACTTCCTGGGTCCTGTCTGTGAGCCAGGTGGTGGTTATCCACAGAGTGACATACGGGTTTGTACCTAACTTCTTGCGTTTGTCAACAATGCCTGAGTGGGGTATTGTGTCAAATGCCTTGGCCAGGTTAAGGTAGGTAGTGTGAATGATTTTGCCCTGATCCATTGCTTTGGTGACCTTCTCAAAGAAGTCCACCAGGTTGAGTAGGCATGATCAGCCCTTGAAACAAAACTGGGTTGGGTCCAGTGACTGGAGGCTTACTATATCTCTGTTGATCATTTCCATGATAATTCTTTCCATGGCTTTATGTATAAGACTAGTGAGACTTATGGGTCTGTAGTTTCCAGGGTCTGTAGATAACCATCCTTTGTGCAAATGGATGACTGTTGCCTTTCTCAATTCATGAGGCACGAAGCCTCTTTGGAGGCTACAGTAAAATAGCAATTCCAGAGGCCCTGATAGGCCATGTTTCATGCTAATTGGAAGGTATCCTGGCATATTGTCTGGGACCATTGATGCAGTGTTCATGGTCTTAGAGAGAGCATTAAAGACCTGTTCCCTAGTGATAGTAGGGAGAGTTATATTTGATGATATTTCCTGAGGGAAGGTTGAGGGGGAGAGAAGAGTAATGTTGGAGCTGAATTTATCAGCACGGAGGTTTGCTATATTTTCTGGCGCAGTATAGGTGGCTACATTTGCAATAAGCTCTGCACACAACTGTGTATTGCCTTTGAGGTTGCGGGCATAGCTAAAGAATGCTTTGTGGTTGTCCTTGGCCTGGGAGGCCAAACATGCCTCAAATTTGGCTTTGGTAGACTTTATTTGTCCTCTGAGTTGTTTGTTTAGTTTAATGAGAGTGCTTTTATCTTGCTGGATGCTGCACCGCCTAATTTTTGCCATGATTTTCTTCCTCCTGTTATACAGCCGATTGATTTTGTAATTCCACCAGGGTGGCTTGTTTTTTCAATTACTTCTGTATTTTTCCTGTATGCAGCTATTAACATGTTTTGACGCGGATTATGTGAACAGTTCTGCATAGGCAGAAGTGTTCTCTGCGTTTGTAGGGGCTTGAAATTTTGCCAGGTTCTCACTTAATGTAGGAGGCTAGCCTTAGAATAGTTCATGAATATTCCCAGTTTAGCTGAGAGACCAGGTTTTATTTTTACTTCAAAGGAGATCATTTTGTGGTCTGACCGTACCAGGGAAGGCATTGCAGTATGGGGTGTGCAGCACTCTCCCATATTAGTGAGGACCAGATCCAGTATGGTTGCACCCCTGGTTGGTGTTTTGGCTATCTGGTCTAGGGAGTTTGTGTTTACAGAATCCAGGCATCTCTGTGCATGTACGTTTGATGTCATATAAGATTCCCAGTTAATAGTGGGGTAATTAAAGTTACCCATGAATATGGTATAGGGTTGGATGGTTACTGTTTCTAATAAGTTTAAATACATGGTATGGGTTTCCTGGGTCATAGAGAGGGGGGACCTATAGCTTGCTAGGAAGTGGTATTGGATTTTACCTATGGTGATTTGAACTTCGAGCAGCTCAAGTGCATCGCCCTGTTTGACCAGCCTTGAAGTATAGTTATTTTTGATGTAAATAGAGACACCTCCACCTTTAGTCCCTGCCTGTGAAGTAGCTGGTATAAATGTGTGGAAGGCATTATACCTCTGTACTGTTGGTGTGCTTTCCCCGGCTTTAAACCACATCTCAGAGAATGCACAGACATCAGCATTCTCTAGAGTAAAAGAAGCTTCCAGGGAGTGGATTTTTTTGTTTAAGCTCCTAGCATTGAGCAGTGATACCTTTAGATTTTCCTGGTTTTGATTTGATATGTCAAAAGTACTTTCAGTTTGGCATTGCCTAAAATGCACTATGGGGGAAGACAATGTTTTAGCTAATATTCAAAAGCCTAGAGAGGAGAGGTGCAGACCATCCCTAGCAAAGCAGCATGGTCTGTTACCATCTACTTCTATGCTGACAAATATTGCACCCCCTTAGAATGACACCAGAAACCACGCCAATTATTAAAGTCAGTTATCACTTGTTCGTATTGTGGCATCATCTTTGGAGAAGGTAATATACTGCTGAATGCTAGGCTCAGACCAGGCTGAGACACATATTCCGAGAGCTCTATGATGTCTGCTTCATATAGTCTAGGAGGTAAGTCTTAGGTCATTTACTCCCACATGGATTATGACTGAGTCATATTGGTAATTGTGATCCAGTGACCTGAGTGCATGCATAATGTGGCAGATCCTAGCCCCTGATAAGCAACTGACTGTAACTTTCTCCTTACTCAGCCTGGTGAGAGGGACATCAGTGTGTCTCACAATGGAGCCTCCAATGACTAGAATGTCAGATTTTTTGACTTGCCTTATGGGCTTAGAGGTAGAGGCTCCATGAGATGTAGCTCTGTGTGTTGATGTGGTTGCTCTTATGAAAGAGTGCGTTTTGGGCTGCTCAGGGTATTTCTTGTGTGTACTTTGTGTAGGAGGTCTTTGTGGTTTAGGAAGGTTAAGTGCCTCAGTATATATGGTTCTATATGTCTGCTTAGAATTGTGCGTGATGGGTGCAGCATGTATATTACTGACAACCTTATTGAGATTAGGAGTACTTTTATTTGAGAGCTTTGCCTCCATTGATGTTGTGTTACTACATCTTCTGTCATTAAAGCATTGGGACAAGCTGGGCATGATCCTCTCTTCCTCAGCAACCCAGGATGGGTGTGCCATTCTCCCTGTCTGCACCAAGCTATGAAACTGTTTTTCTGATTTGGTCCCCCTGATTGTTAAAAGATTTGAGTTCTCTTGCCCACTGGTCCAGGCTCACAAATGTATAGTTTACTAAATGCAAGCAATTGTAAACATTGTCGCTCTTTGACAGCATATCTGTTATTCAAAACAACACTGTACACCCTCCCAGTCAGTAGAAAATCAACATACAATACCTGAAGATTCTTTAAGACAGCTTGGGTAGATGGGGTAGATGCAAAAGAAGGTAAACATTTACAGGGCAAGGTAATGGTAAAGAGCTCTACCTGTGTCTTATTTGGGCAGACTTCATAAACTTAAGGCCTTCTTCCAGTGGCAGCTTTGTGCATTTGTAAACTTGCACTCAGACTGAAACAGCTGGTCACAGTGCTGGTATATAATAGTCACATACTGCTTCAGATTGTATGTAGTGTAGGGAAAGTAACACATGTAGGAGGAGAAGGATGGCTTTTTCAGTGGAAAACTGAAGAAAAGTTACATTTACTTTAGTTCTGATTTATAAACTATGTCCATCTTATTCAAGTGTCTCTTGCCTTTAGAAGCTGGTTGTAACAGAGACTTGGCTTGTCTTCACTGTTAGCATCATTGTACCATTGAGATATCTTCCATGTGAAAATGGTGTTGTGAAAGCATGCCTATCTGTATCAACAGCTGTTTTTGTTAATGCTTTGAAGGCAAAACATTTGAGTAAAATTCGTAGAAAGTTGTGTATTTTTCTTACAACTGAAGTATTTTGTCAATGAATGTATATTTTGTCATGTCATATTGACGTCTTAACTTTTTTTTATTTATTTTGTATATGCTGCCTGCCTTTGCAATTTCCAGTTCTTGATGTTGAAAAAGTGGAGCTTGCAGATGGTATGTTATTTTTTCTTTCTTTAAATACTTCAAACCTATGCTTATCTGCTATATTATAATGCACGGTATAAACTACAGTATTCTAAAGAATTTAATTTCATGCTTAACTAAAGTAGATTTTTAAACACTTACATAGGAATATCATTTTGCTGAGTTCAGGAGTTTCATAATATATCTGACAGTATCACTCCCCAAACACAGGACATGTTCCCATCCCCCACAACACACATGAAAGTAAGTAGCACCTTATAATCCAATATGTATTATTTATCAGATGGATTCTGTTGTTGACTGGGAATCTAATGCAGCCTACAGATGTTACTCTGCATGGAAAATAATTAATAAAATAGTACAAATGTGATGTTTATGCTATGTGGAGTGAATGAATTCAGGCTGCAGATGCTTTTCTGTGCATGGTAGAATTAGTACAGACTGGAAAGGGAAAACTGTTTCATTGTGCAGAGCTGAAGCATTTAATTTTTTTTTTGGACTTGTCTGATGGCTCAGTTGTGTCACCCACTTTTCCAGTTTGTTCTGTTGTGGGTGAAAACCCAGCATCGCCAGGCTGAGAGTTCTACAATTCATTAGCTCCTGCCCAGAAATCATTAGCCCACTCATTCCTCCTTTGGCTAAAGCTGGGTGGTAGGGAGTGGGCCAGCTTCATGTCCAGAAGAGTGGTCTTCCCTGTTCTCCCCATTCCCATGCTTGCTTAGCTAACATTCTACAACTGGAAAGTGCAGCAGGTGTCCGTGCTAGGCTGTGTTGCATGGACAAGGGACATAAACCAGCAGGACAGTCCTTGCTCAGTCACAGTGGCACTGCAGACAAAAACGACTGGCCAGAGATTGTTAAAGGGGAAGAAAATGGTATGGATTTTGGTTTCACATGGCAAGACATGCCTCCTCCTTGGTGTTATTAATGGGGAAATGGTTTCATTGATATCACATTTTGAAGATTTATTTAAATATTGATTTACATATTGCTTTGCTTTGATGTAGTTTTCTTGAGGATGCTTCCTTGTGGCTGAAGCAGTGTATTATTTTTGCAAACGAGTGTATGCTAACAAAATATTGCAGTACTTAAATTATTTCTGACCGTTCAAAAATGCCTATTGTATTTTGAAATTGTGGCTAGGACTGACATTAGTACCATTTAATTCAAAAATAAGCATGAAAACAGAAAAGCAAAGGTCTAAACAGAAGAAAAGGTAGTCAGTGTCATCTAGAATGGAGATAATGCATTACATTTAATCTCTCATATTCCCAGTCTCAGTCTTCAGCTGCAATCACTGATAATTCCTCTGACATGCAACTGTCTAGACCTATTTTAGCAGTTCTGAATACCCTTGTTTAGTACTACCTGCAATAAAAGTTTGTTGACCCAAGAGGCTGCTTCAGTATAGGAAGAGGCAGCATCGAGCTCTTAGTTTAGATTTTGAAGCTGCCACCTAGAGAAAGGTAATTCTGTTGCACTGACTTTTCTGTATCCCTTTTTCTGTCCAGAGTTTCTCCAGATATTGTCTTTCTTTGTGAGGAGCCAATGTTCTAGTACCTACTCAAATACTAACACAATAATTTATTTATTATTTATTTATCCTTTGTTGACCAGGATAGTCCCCCTAGGCTAGTAGCCTCCTTTCAGGAAGACCTGAGGTGGTATTTGTACCACTAGGGGAAATTTGACCAGGGCATCAGGAAACTTCCCCTACTCTTTTAGTGCATGGGGACTTGTTTTGTGGTGGCGTTTCCTCTCTTAAGAGCTGGGTGTTTAGGCAGCTTGGAGAAGCAGGAAGTCAACTTCTAGTGAACATGGAGGTCGGAGATGGCAATGGCAATGTTTTTTTTTTGTTTCGGGTGCTGTTGTTCGGATGGAAGTCAGGTTGAATTTATCAGAGAAGGAATTGGAAGTGAAGGAGATGCTAAGAGGGGTGTATGGTGTGGCAGAGTTGTTAGAAAAGGCAGTCAGACCTTTTCAAAGAGATGTGAAGGTATTGGAAGCTGTAAACATAGATTTGGAATATCTGTTCCAGTGGAATTTGTTAGAGTCTGAGGTTCTAACACAAGACTGTGTTGTTACAGTCCTCCAGTCAGGAGGGTTGCGGGATGATATATTGTTAAAATGGTCAATAAAAGTGAGACAGAAAATGGTAAGGACGTGTCTTGGGGAGAAATGATGGGCAGAATACAGAAGGAAGAAATGAAGCACAGTGAAGCTGTGAATGCTAGAAAAAATCTTATGCAGAAATGGTCAAAGAAAGGATACGTAGCAAGAGAGAAGAAAATGAAGTAAGTTAAAAGAGACTGTTTAAAGTCTGGATTGAAAAAAGGAAGATACCGATATGGACAGATATATAAAGTATGGGATGAAGTAATGAAGAAGCTTGGGATCCAACCAAATGAGGTAAGAGCATTTATTCCTGTGATGCCCGTGCACTGGCCCAGTAATCAAGGAGCCTCAATCCTCACCACTAACACCAGTGAGGGATGTGCACATTGGGAGTATGAATAGTACACACACAGTGAAGTACAATTTCCCTCAAGAGCACACAGAGATCACAGTCAGCCTGGGACTGGTTTCTCCCTCTCTCTCTCCAGATCCTCAGTAAGACTCCCCACTGGCATAGCTATAGGGTTAAGATCTCAGCTGAGTGGTCAAGGGAAAACCTCCAGCACCCTCTCTGTCCAACCAGTGCTTTGTGTCCCTGCCCAAGTAGCTGACACACACACACTTTGAGATTTGATTGATATACAAAGACACAGACACTCCTGGGGAAGGCTGGCACAGGTTCTCTAGCTATGCCCCCTTCTGCCCAGACTATATGGTAGTACCACTTGCCACCAACCACCCTCATCAGCTACTATAAAGGCCTTTACCAAAGAGTGTTGAATTCTACTGTGGAATGTTACTGTTATCCAAATACTAAGTGTGACCAATGCTAAGACTCTTTAGGAATGGCCTCTACAGTGTCACCAAATACATGTGCAAAAACATATCTCTATACAAAACCCAGCCACAATTAAAAGGTTTAAATATATTTAATCTTTTTCTTCTTCTTTTGGCTTTTCCCGGTTAGGGGTCACCACAGTGGATCACCTGTCCGCTCATGATTGGCAGTGGAGTTTTACGGTGTCGAGTTGCCAGCCCGGCGCCCAACCTTCCACTGAAGGCATACACATGCACACACTCATGCCTAGGGCCAATTTAGAGTGTCCAGTCCACCTACAGCATGTCTTTGGGATGTGGGAGGAAACCGGAGAACCTGGAGGAAACCCACGCGACCACAGGGAAGACATGCAGACTCCACACAGAAGGCACCCCAGCTGAGAATCAAACCAGAGAATCTCTTGCTGTGAGGCGGCAAAGCTAACTGCTGCACCACCGTGGCCGCCCCATTTAAATATATTTAATAATAAATAATAAAAGCACAAGACAATGCTCATTAATTCAACTCAGTGACAAAGTTTAGAATCACAGGAAATATTTTAAAACAACATTGTAGGACAGTCTCACATAAATATAGAAAACAGCTAGACTAATCTTACTGTATGTCTGTCTATCTCTAAGAGAAATCACTGTACCTAAATAACTTACTTACAGAGCAAGGTAAGTGCTGGTGAGTTAACAGGTCCAGGACAAGATACAAAATTACCTGACTTTTCTCTGAGATGGTTCTTAAGTTAATAATACACATCACTGCTGAATCATCTCAGATTACAATTGTTCCATTGCTTTGTTACTCTCAGCATGGCTACTGTTTCAGAACTCGTTTCCTATTTATAAAAGTTGTAGACAAAGTGTTACAATGTATCATTTTCCAGTTTGACTTGGTGCTTAGTGTGCTTAATGCTGCTAGCACCTACAGATGCTGTAGTATCAAACTGGGTTAGTACTCCTCATCACTTTTGTTTAGTAAATACGTTTTAGTTAAAATAGATGCTAAGCAGTGTTGACTGTGTGTTCTGTGATTCAGTTTGAAGGAAAGCAATAAGTTAAGTACAGAACACCATATTATGGCTAAAGTGCTGTTTTGTTGCCAAGTCAGAGTGATCCTTAATTGTTTTAACTGCTGTACCATGAGAAATATTATAACTGCGGTGGTGGTGCTGCGGTAGCGTTGTCACCTCATAGTAAGACATTGTCCTGTTCGATTCTCAGCTAAAGCGTCTTCTGTGTGGAGACATGCGTGAATGGGCGTACCTTCGTTGAAGGTTGTGCGTCAGGGCTGGCAACTCTGTACGTAAAAATCTTTTGCCAATCATTAGCTTATCGGAGTTCCGCTGTGGCGACCCCTAACCGGGAAAAGCCAAAAGATACAACAATAACAACAACCATGAGAAATATTATAGCAATGTAGATATGTAAATGTTTGTGTTGCGATATTTAAGTACTGTTGTATACAGGTGAAGAAGAGAGTACAGGCAGGATGGAGTGGGTGGAGAAGAGTGTCAGGAGTGATTTGTGACAGAAGAGTACCAATAAGAGTGAAAGGGAAGGTCTACAAGAGGGTAGTGAGACCAGCTATGTTATATGAGTTGGAGACGGTGGCATTGACAAAAAGGCAGGAGTTTGAGCTGGATGTGGCAGAGTTAAAGATGTTAAGAATTCCAATGGGTGTGATGAGGGTGGACAGGATTAGGAATAAGTATATTAGAGGGTCAGCTCAGGTTGGAAGGTTTGGGGACAAAGCCAGAGAGGCAAGATTACATTGGTTTGGACGTGTGCTGAGGAGGGATGCGGAGTATATTGGGACAAAGATGCTAAGGATGAAGCTACCAGGTAACAGGAAAAGAGGAAGGCCTAAGATAAGGTTTATGGATGTGGTGAGAGAGGACATGCAGGTGGTTGGTGTGACAGAGCAAGATGCAGAGGACAGGAAGAAATGGAAGCAGATGATCTGCTGTGGCGACCCCTAACGGGAACAGCCGAAAGAAGATGATGTATACAGTTGTTGATAGTTTACTACTGCTATATCTGTGATAGAACCGTCTCTTTAAATTCATGGGCTACCTAAATTATCTGGTATATATCACTAAGTAAGGTGTTTTTTTATATCAAGGGCTTCATATGCGAATGCATAACAGTTCCCTGAGCCTTTTTTACTAAACACTTTGTACCTGTGTAAATAGTGTAACGTGCTGCTACTCTTAAACCCAATACCCTTCCTGCCTGGGTGATAATTATTTCAGTTACTTTTTATAGCACTTCTCTCTCGTTCCCCTTTCAGAGACCTTAACATAATAATTGTTTTTGTCTCCATCTTTTCATTTAGTGACCACTGTCGATGTGAACGGGTTATCTCTCAGTTCCCCACTTGCTAAGTCCTTGGCCATTTGCCGCATCTGCAGTGGAGAAACCAGCCACATGCACTCAAGGGCTTTGGAAAGAAGATAGGTTACTGTAGGTGTCTAGCTATGTTTCCCTCTTAGCCTGCTACTGTAGAAAGTACCTGGTGTAAAGCAGAAATAACTGGCTGTACCCACGGCTAGGGATGGCAGCTGCACGCCCACCCCATCTGCTACAAATACATCCCCCAGTTAACTTTTTCTTTTTAGTTATCAATAAACCAAGATAAAGCGCTAGACGAAAAAAGGTAACCCAGTAGATACACTGGAATCGCCCACTTGTAAAATAGAGGCAAAAAGGTACTTAAACTGCCACTTTTTGTCTGCTTCAAACTAGGTATCTACCCAGAAAGGACACAGCTGAAATCAGGTCTATAGATTGTTTTTCCCTACTAGATTCTAATAAATCCTAACAATTTGGCTATTTAGACACTTACCCTGCAATCTTTAGCCTGGGGGCGTTCTAGCCCGCTCCATTCGCTACGCTCACTTCGCTCCCCTCCCTGCCCCCTATTCCCACCCTCCCCCCCAGTATCTCTACATTTATTTTTAGCCTTAACTCTACCCCTAATTGCCAGCAATTAAGCTACACCACTACTCACACCCTCCCCCTACATCCAACACAATTATGCTACTACCTAATATAATAACAATCCTAACCTGCATAGTTCTAGCTCACGTTACATCGTACCAAGGCTCCACAGTCACATGCCCCAACAACTTCCACTGTACTCTCTCAGCACCCTCCCTCAAACATTTACACTATAACTACACAACCCCTGCCACCAAAACCATCCTCCCAATGCACACACTCTATTACCAAACACCTAACACATTAAAAAATAAAATAACCCTAAGATACCATAAGCAATTTACTATGTATATAAAACATATCCTAAATACCCTCTATAAACTAGCCCTCGCTGGAGACATCCATCCAAACCCTGGTCCTCCCAAATCCAACCTAACCACAAACCCTAGTCCAAGCAACCCCCCCCACAACTCAACTACTAGCCAACAAAAAAAAAACAACAGACCTACTTATAATGTCCCTAAACATTAGAAGCATATGCAATAAAATCCAAGAACTACACGCCAGCATAAGCATATATTCCCAAGATATTCTCTTCCTAACTGAAACCTGGCTCAAACCTCACATCAAAAGTGAGGAAATACTTCCACCTGAATACATCCTTTGCATAGACAGATTGTCCAAAAAAGGAGGTGGTGTAGCATTGATATTTAAACACCACCTCAATATTCAACTCCTGAACTCATCTGCCTCTCACCACAACAGTGAATAAATCCTTTATGCCAATCTCAAACTAAACCCAAACAAAACAATCAGTATCATAGGATGCTATTTCCCAGCAGGGCAAAATATCACACCCCTAGAAAATCTCCTGAGCTGGGCTACTCAAGCTCTACTCCAGGAAACCATCATTCCCTGTGACTTTAACATCAACTGGCTATCCTGTAATAACAGTCTCCCAACCCTCCACCTTAATCTCCATAGGTTCACTCAACTCATCCAATCTCCGACCCGAATCAACAAAAACCCTAACAATCATACCTTACTTGACTGGATCCTAGTCAACAAAGTCCCTCACTCTTATCTAGCAGGCTGTTTACCTGACAGTCTTAGTGACCACTCCCCCACTTTCCTAATTCAGCACCACACAAACAGTCTGAAGCCCATTATCCACAGGCAAATATGGAACAAGTCCAACTTCAACCCCAACTCGTTCATCTCCTCCCTGCAGAAAATTAACTGGTCACCACTAAAATACCTCAACCTAGATGAGGCTTTCCACTTCTTCAGTATTACCTTCCTCTCCATCCTAAACACCCATGCTCCTGTAAGAAATGCCAAAGTCAGATCCAGGCATGCCCCATGGTTACAAAAGACCACCAGAATCCTAATGAAATCCAGAGATAAGGCTTGGGAGCACTGGCGACTAACAAAAAATAACTCAGATAGGCAATAATTCCTTGAACTGCGCAATAAAGCCAAAAAGCATATAAAATTAGACAAATCCCTCTACTATAAATCCACCCTAAACTCTACCGACCACAACCCTAAGCAGTTCTGGTCCACTATTAACAATATCTTCCACCCAGGGAAGGTTGATACCCCCAGTCGTCCATTCCCCCCTCCTCCAGCAGTATTGCTGAATCCTTCAGCAAACACTTCACTGACACTATAACATCTCTAAACAAACAACACTTCCCTACAACAGCCCCCCCAACTCCTAACCCCAAACCCCCACTCCTCTCTTCTTCTTCTTCACCTCAGTACCTACCTCCAACATAAAAAAAGACTATTGTCAAAACTTAAACCCACCAAACTCTCAGTTGACAACCTCCCCTTTGAATATTTGAAAATTGCATCTGATACACTAGCCTACCCAATATCAATTCTAATCAACCATTCCATAACAGAAGGCTATGTTCCCTCGATATGGAAAATATCCCACATCATTCCCCTCCACAAAGGCACCCCCTCTACTGACCTCTCCATTTACTGCCCCATTGCTATCCTCTCCCCTCTCTCCAAGATACTGGAAAAATGTGTCAACACCTAGGTCTCCAACTACCTCCTAGCTAATAATCTCCTCTCCAACACCCAACATGGTTTCAGGCCATATTACAGAACTACCTCCACTCTGCTCTCCTTCACCAACACTACACTTCATCACAAAAACAATGGCTTCTTCTTTACTGCCGTATTTTTAGATCTCTCAATGGCCTTTGACATGGTATCTCATGAGCTAATACTCTCTACTCTCCCCAACCTCTCCTTCTCACAAGCAGCCTGCAACTGGTTCCACAGCTATCTACATAGATGCCAGCAATCAGTAATCTGGGGCAATAACACATCACCTCGCCTCCCAGTTACTCTCGGAGTTCCCCAAGGGTCTATCCTTGGCCCTCTGCTATTCTCACTTTTCACTCGCAACCTATACTGCCACCACAGAAGCATCTCTTATACAGTACGCAGATGACTCTACTCTCATCTGTTCTGCCCCCACTCTACTAGAACTACAACAAATCACACAAGAATCATTCTCTTCTGTAGAAAGCTGGCTAGCCAGTGCTCAGCTCCTACTCAACCCAAGTAAGACAAAACTCCTGTTCCAACCTTCCACCCAAAATACACTCCACTTCAACATTCTTGCCAAAGACAATACCATCATCTCTCCATCAGAACACACAAAATTACTTGGTGTGGAAATAGACAACAAACTTAGATATGACACCCACATATCTCTCACAATAAAAATAGTTCACAAGAAACTTGGTGCATTATATCGAAGCCGCCAATTTCTAACCAAGGCGGCTAGAATCTCCATAGCCAATTCCCAGCTAATCTCCAACCTACTCTATGCATCACCCATACTTACCAACCTTAGACAGACCTACACAAGTTGGATGCTTGTTGCAACAAAATTGCTAAATTTGCCACTGGAAACTCCTACCGCAGCCATAATTTTATCTCCCTTAAAGAATTAAACTGGCTAGAACTCCCACAACTACTTCACTTTAATCAACTCATCCTTGCTCAAACTTATTAACCACCCCCTTAAGATCCCTTCCCTTCAAACCCTTCTCCAACCATATCACCCCACTAGGCCCCTAAGATCTAGCAACAAAAATCAACTCACTGTTAACAAACCCAAAACCTCAGCAGGAGAAGCCATATTTTCATGTACCATATCTAAACTTTGGAACAATCTTCCACCCTCTATAACTACTCTATCTTCCAGCAGCCTTTTCAAGACTGCACTCAAATTCCACTTAAATTTGCACTGGCTTTCTCCTTGTTCTAATCCAGACTAACACCCCCCCTTACCCCCCTGCCTAGACTCTTAACCCAACTATACTACCGCCAGTACTAACCACAGTCAGAAATAGCTAGTTGTCTTTACATACTTTAACATATTGTCTGACAACTTTATTAATAATATTATAAATGACAAGAAACTCTCTTAACTTGCAACATTTTCTGTATATACTGTTGATGATCAATATCTTGTTATTGTATTAAAGCCAACAACCTATAATGTTGTTTACTATTGCTACAACTTTGTATCTCTATCATTTACATGATGTGGAGCTTTTCTCCCCGGGCATCCGCTGAAAAAGGACCTACGTCCAGTTGGAATTTCCTGGTAAACAAATATAAATAAATAAATAAAATCACATCATTCTTGTCACCTCTGCCTAAGTTTCTCAGGCTAGCAGGAACTTAACTTTTTAATATGTCTCTGTTAAAAATACGTCTATCATAGAAGCTGACAATTCTCTCTCAGAAGCTTGCCTGAAACTGAAAGTTGTAACACAATTACCTTAGAAACCTGTAATTACCTCTGTTTCCAGACAATAGAAAGAAGTCCCTAGCCTTGACATCCTGTCTCTTAGCTGAGATAAACTAACTTTATAACACATCGTAAAACTCTTTACTTAACTTATTTTCTTAGAATTTTGCAAGTTAACTGTATATTCCAACTTTTACTATGAAACCATGCATTTACATTGACATATAGGTTATATATACATTTCTGCTCTTTTCCAGCAGGGTGCACTGTAGTTACAGTCTTGAAGCTCAGTACAGACCATATAGTTTTTTTTGCATTTTTAAGGCAAGCATACAAATCATATTACTATTCACAAATGACACAGAATTATTTACAAAATTCTACCTAGCTGGGCTGGCAGTGTCACATTTCTGTATAAATCATATTAATATTTTCAAGTGACATATAATTATTTACAAAATTCCAGCTACTTGGGCTGGCAACATCTTGCTTTATCACAATCCCCATTAATAAAGAGACTTTTTATGACATTATTTTTGAGACTGGGCAGATACTGGAGAAAATTATATAAGAATATGAAAAAAGGAAAAACTTTTCTCCATGGAACTTGTATGTACTTAAGCCCTTTTTTAGAGAAACTAAGAAAAAAAATAATATTCAATTCAGGACTGAAGATGAAATAGACACTTTAAAAAAAGTATTTATGTAATGATGTATAACATTTATCAAAAATGTATGATAACAGGGGTTTATGGACTGGGGCATGAAAGTTTGAAAATTACAATGTTGTGCATATTCCAAATATTATTAATGTCGAAGGAGACTAAGATTTTGTTTAGATACTGGGGACAGCCAAAAAAAAAATATATATATATATATATATATATATATATATATATATATATATATATATGTGTGTGTGTGTGCAAAAACAGATCATTTAATTAATGAATTTTAGAAAAGAAGATGTTTTACATGTGTTGGACATGATGCAAGGAATTTAAATCAAAATGGTATAAATGTATATTAAAAAAAGTGGGACTTTGGGGGTGTGTGAAGAAAGGGAAAATGAAGCAGATTTGGGTATAGCAAAGAAAGTAACAGAGCAAGATAAAAAGGACAAAGTTATAGAAAGGGAATTAGAAGTAGTAGAAATGAAAAAAAATATAGTGTTATGTAATACAAAAATTTACAATGAAGGAAGATTCAAATACAGAAAACAATGAAGAAGATGAATCAGAGTTAAGTGACATTGATGATGTTAACTGGAACATAGTTTAAAAAAAAAAAAAAAAGAAATTCCATTGGTAAAGGGTGAGAGAAAGGAAAAGGAAGAATATAGAAGAATTAAGAAAAAGGAAAGGATGAATATGTATCATTTACGGAAGAGTTGCATATAAAGTTCTATGATTAAATGTGAATATTTTAAGAATTTGGAGAGAACAGGAATTTTGGAATGGTGTAAAAAGTTAGACAGTGATGTTATTATACTAGAAGATATTAGATTTTTTTTGTCAAAATTAGAAAGATATCAAACTGAAGTCTGGTGTCGAAAAATGCTATATGGAACTTTGGGAAAGAGACTTGCCAGTTATATAAAGATACATTTAAAGAGTTAAATGTTGCTTTTGTTACAACAGGTAGAATTACTGTTTTTCACATAAGATTGATGGAACATTATTAGAAGTATTGCAGTGTATGCATATGTAATAAAAAAAAAAAAGGAGAGGGAGGAGATGTTCAGAAAGATAATTCAATATGTAGCAGTTAATATGGAGATGACTGTAGCATGGGATTTAATTATATTTTAAGGCAACAAAACAAGAAAGCATACGATGTTAAATTAGTAAAAGGCATTATAAAATGTGGACAGTTAAGAATTTGGGATCTAGAGACTGAGACGTATAGTAGAGGTGATAAAAGAACAGAAATAGATTAGTTTTCAGTGTCAGAAAGCTTGATAATAGTTAAACAAGGAGTATTAACAGGATATTCAGATCACAGGGCAATTTGGATTATGGCAAAGGGAAAGGCTGATTACATAAAAATAGGGAAAGGGGTACGGAATAAATGAGGTGAAATAGGATGTTACAGGGGAAAATATGTTAATGAGATTATGGCAAGATCATGTAGAGATTCAAGTATTTTATAAAGATTGGTCAGAATAGTGATTAAACTTCAAAGTGAAATATAAAAGTTGTGTGATATGGGGAAAAAGAGAAAATATATATGGGAAAAATAAATTATAAGAATCTAGGTAACTATATGACTGTCTAGAAAGCATCATGACAATTTCTTAAGGAACAGAAACAACACAAGTTGAATAAGAAAAAAAATAGAACATTTATTGTATAAAGATATTTTTTGAAAGGAAAAGAGAAGAAACTGCAGTATAAGTAAAATAAAGAGAATAATAGTGTAATGAGAGCAATGAAAGATTCTTCAAGTGAAACGTATAATACACAAGAGGAGATTATGAATATAGTAAAAGAACATATTAGGATATTATTTAAAGAGCAGAGAACCAAAGTCATGAAAAGAATGGAAGGTACTGGTTGGAGATGCATGCATAGGCTTTCTCAAAATAATGACTAGAGGTTGGTGATCTGTTTCGTTTTCAATAATAGGATGACCATAAATATAATTATGGAAATTTGAATATGCAAACACAATTGCCAAGAGTTGTTTCTCTGTCTGGGCATACTGCATCTAAGTTTGGGTTAGAGTTCAGGACACACAGGCTGCTTGATAAACCCTCTTGAAGAATGACTGCACCAAGACCAAATGACAAAACATCACACGAAAGACTGCACCAAGACCAAATGACAAAACATCACACGAAAGAGTTACTGGTTTGTGAACATCATAGTATCTGAGAGTTGGTGGACTGGCAATTCTCTGTTTCAGGACATCAAATGCTCTTTGGTGTTCTAACCAGAACCAGGATACATCTTTGTGTGTCAACTGTCTGAGTGGTTCTAAAAGTTGGCTTAAGTCTGGAATGAACATACTTAGGTAGTTAACCATGTCAAGAAAACGTTGTAGGGCTTGAATTTTGTCTGGAGCTGGCATCTCAAGAATTACTATCTGCTTGGAAGGATCTAGTTCTAAGCCTGAACTGGTAAACAAATAACCTACATAAATAACTTCATGTAGCCTGAACTTGCACTTCTGAGAATTTAGCTTAAGATTCACTTCATGTGCTCTTTCCAGAACTTTCTTGAGATTTCTGTCATGCTTGGCTTCACCATTACCTCCTACTAGAATATCATCTGCTATAATAGCACATGGATATCCAGAAAAAATTTGTTCCATGGCATGCTGAAAAACTTCACTGGCGGAATTTATCCCAAATGGATTTCTTGAAAATCTGTACCTCCCAAAAGGAGTACTGAAAGTGATTAGCAATGTATATTTTTGGTTGAGCAAAATTTGCCAAAATGAACTTTTTGCATCCAAAACAGAAAAAAATAGTGGCATTTGGCATAAGAGCAGCGACTTCTTTGACTGTATGCACTGAATAATGAGGTCTTTTCAGTGCTTTTTTTCAAATCTTGTGGATCAATACATATTTTTATATCATCTGAGCTTTTCTTATGAGCTGCTACCATTGAAGATACCCATTCAGTTGGTTCGGCAGCTGGACACATCACACCTTGCTGCACCATTTTACCTAGCTCAGCTTTGACTCTGTTCTGCACAGCTACTGGAACCTTCCAGGCTGGTCTGACAACTGGGCTGACCTCAGGGTCTAACTTCATCGAGTACACAACTGGGAGTTTGCATAAGTTGTCTTCAAAAAGGTCAGCATGGGTAGGGACAATAGATTGGGCGAAATTAGAACAGTGGTCTTTCAAGTTTACATGGTCAACTTATTAAATGAAAGTAGTCCCATTTTCAAACTGTCTGTGAGGCCTAATAATGTTTGTATTTGCCTTTTGACTGTGTAAAATTGCAAGTCATCGCTGTTCCTAGCAGAGTGACATGAAAGCACTACTGAACTTTCAGTTTGAATTTCTTCGCCGCAGTAAGCAACAAGCATTGCACACTTTGCCAAATCAAGCTTCTCACCAGCACACACACTAGCAAATGTTTCTACTGACATAACATTACACTTTGAACCTTTGTTAACTTTGATCTCTATGGGTCTTCCATTTATCCGAGCAGTACAAAATACTTTATTTTTTGCCCATAAATCTACTGCATTGACTGCTTCATTAAGCACAGACACACCATCAGCATTAAAAGTAGGGTCACATTTTTCTAACTGATCAACATGTCTCTTTGAATGTTCTCTTTTAATAAAATAATGTGCCTCTTTTGATTTACAAAATCTTTGGAAATGATTCCACTTTCTACACCTGTGGCATTGCTGACCAAAAGCTAAGCACATTTCTCTTTTAGGTACATGATTACCACCACATTTATGACAGTTGACCGTGAGGCTTGGTGAGGAACATGCTTTGAGTTTGCTGACTCATCCTTATGCTTCACTGAGACTGTGCATGCTCTGGAATTTGCTAGAAAGCTGTGGGGTTTACCATGGACTGTTGCAGGGTAAACCGTTACTGCCACGTGATTGGGCCTGTTTCTCTTAACCACGTGCTGCATACGATCAACATTAGCACTAGACGATACTGGAAGCATGCATTTCTCATTTGTAAGCATATTTTTGTGCTTTTCTGTGAGCTGATATAGCTGACAAATCTCAATGGCCTTATTCAAAGTTAAATCAGTGTCACGAAGCAAAATCTTTCTCAGAGCATCATCTTTAATACCACACATGTCTGCCTTTATCAACTCATCCCTTAAATCACCAAATCTGCACATTTTAGCTTAGTTTCTCAAGTTAGTTATATATGTTGCAAAAGTTTCAATAGGCTTTTGATCCCTTCTGTAAAATAAATGTCTTTCTATTGTAATATTTGTTTGGAGGTTACACATTTCTCTAAATTTACGTTTTAAGCTCTCTGGATCCTCCCTTATTTCAGCCGGTACCACTAAGTTTTTCATCTCTCTTGCAAATACAGCAGGTGCATACACAAATGAACGCTCTACTTCTATGACTTCTGAATCAGCTGGATTAAGCAGGAAAATGCCTTTGAAGTGCATCTTTATCAGAAAATGCAGCTTTTTAGGAAAATACCATACTCTTGCTCAACCACTCTTCACTTCTCTGCAATATTATCAAATACAAGTGGACAAGGTTTTCAAAATCTTTCAGCCATGCCAACAAAATATGCTTAAACACAGTACAAATATTGCCCTTCTAATTATGAACATGCACACACACCAGGTAGTTGTAATAACATTCAAATGCACAACAAACTCCTCAAAATGCTGTATTTTGCGAAATGTGCTTTGAAATGGCTATATTTTGCAAAGTAACTGCACGATAATACTACACAAACTTGCAAATACTCTGTATATTTCGGATATCTTGAATAGCTTTAATTAATGTGAAAAAGTAGCACATAGTGAAAAAATGTAATGTGGTAGTTTTCCTTATTTTATACATTTTATGTGATTCAGACATTATTTCAAACATTTTCCTAAATATTTTGAATATTTTTATCAATATGTCGCAGTTTCAGAATTTCATTTAACTAGAAAATCGTTTTGGGCATTTTGAGTGCTTTGTTTTATATTCTTCAAGTAAAAAAAATCATTTAAGCAAATTTTAGTACTTGGAATTCATTTCTGACCTGTTTTGTGAGTTCCTCTATATTTCTCCAACATTAACAGAGTGCCTTTTGGTTTTGATTCTGGATCCCATTCTGACACCATGTCACTTGTCCTATGTTATGATTCATGACAAACAGGCAGGTAGTTCATTTATATGCTTTATTATGTAGAAACACATCAGGATGGATAGCAGCAACATAAAATATAAACAAACTAACTGACAGACCATTAAATGCATGCATGTTTACATTTCAACAGCTGTCTACAAAATGACAGTCTGGCTCTTGCACATGTGTATAAATACTGAGCATGTAAGTCCATGGTAAACTTCTTAAAGGTATACATGCATACTAATCTACAGAAACTGTCCAAGCCCTTGCAAATTCTCAGGCCACATCTCTGTCCGTTTCGCACACCAGAACAGCACCAACCAGTTTACATTACACCTGGTGTCTCTTGATACCATAAAAAAACAACTAAAAAAAACTGAAACCATCCACCCTTGCTGCAGACAGCCTCCCAGCTGACTTTCTGCAAATTGCAGCAGAAGCAATGGCATACCCAGTAGCCATAAACAGAATAATATCTGAGAGCCTGGTACCTGTTGTTTGGAAAATCCCCACATTCTACTTTTTCACAAGGGAGGTAATTCCACCGAATATACTAATTATTGCCGTCCTATCCCCTTATCTAAAATCCTAGAAAGAGTTGTACGTACTCAATTCATGGACTACCTACATGCACATAAACTACTATCAAACATTCAGCATGGGTTTCACCCCTCTCACAGTACCACCACAGCCCTAATATCCTTTACCAACACAGTGAACCACTGTAGAAATAACGGACAATTTGTATCTGCTGTATTCTTGGGCTTGTTCAAAGCCTTTGATGTGGTAAATCACAGTAAACTCATCAATGTTCTCTCCACCATAAACTTTAGTATCTTGTCTGTCACCTAGTTCCAAAGCTAGCTAGCAGGATGACAGCAGGCTGTCCAATGACAACACCACCTTTCCCCTCTTCTCCCAGTTCCCTTAGGGGTTCCACAAGGCTCCATCCTTAAGCTTCTTCTATTCTCTTTCTCTTCAGCCAGCTCCACTCCTCCACACTTCATGCCTCAGTGGTTCAATATGCAGACAACTCAACTCTAATATGCACAGCATCCTCCATACAAGATCTCCACATCATAACCCAAGATTCCTTTCTATCTGTGGAAACTTACTTCACTAACTCCCAACTCATTCTAAATCCCAACAAAACAAAGCTCCTTCTCTTCTATCCAACAAGACCCCCCTTGCCTTCCCTGTCATTCAACATCTTATCCAAAAATAAAACTATTACCACCGCTACAACTCACCCTAAACTGCTAGGCATAGAAATTGACAATAACTTGAAATTTGATATTCACATAGCTCAAACCATTAATAAGGTCCTCAAGAAACGTCTTATGTACAGAAACAATTTCTAGCAAGAAACGCAAAAGCTACTATTGCTCGTACACACATCTTGTCAACTCTCCTATACACCTCCCGAGTGCTAATCAACCTTTGCAAAACTGATATAAACAAACTGGAATCTTGTTACAATAAAATTCCCAAGTTTGCCACTGATGCCTCATACAGGCCACATCACTGTACATCTCTCAAACAACTAAAATGGCCAGAAATTCCTCATTTGCTATGCTTTAATCAGTTAAACTTTGCCCACAAAATACTGCATCAACTAGGTAAACCCCCTGCTCTCCAAAATCTCATACAACCATACACCACTTCTACATCCCTCTGCTCCAGTAACAAACTCCTCCTAGACTTCACCAAAGCTAACAATTCAGCTGAGGAGTCACTTTTCTCTAACTTCATTCCTAAAATGTGGAATAAAATGCCAACCCCAAAAGCCCCCAACTGCTCTGTACTACAATTAAAAAAAAAACACCTAAAAATATGTTTAACAGACACTTGGCTCTGTCCTTGAAACTGTCCTGGATAGCCCTTATCTGACTCACTAAATATTGCTCATTGATTATTTTACAGCAATATCATGCCTCAGTTGTATCAAAACTTGTTCTCTTTCTCATTTAAATTGTATATATTCAAGTATGTATCAAAGTGTGATGAAAATCTGTACTTACAAAGAATTGTACTGGACATCATTATGTAACTGTTGTGAATACTTTTAATAACACCATGTGTGTCAACTTCTGTATTATTTGTATTTTTTTATAACTCCCCGGGCCTCCCCAGAAAAAGGACCTGTGTCCAGTAAGACTTTCCTGGTAAACAAATGTTAAATAAATAAATGTTGTTTTATCAAAAAATGCAGCGAGTATAAATGCAATAATAAAACAAATGCAAGAGATTATTCAGGTTATTGGGTTCGTATTAAACAAAGATAAAAGTCAAGGTTTAGGATGTGAGGAAAGGATTAGTGGAGTTAAATTTAATGTGGAAAAAAATAAGATCCTTGGAATAAACTTCTAGAAACGGAAATTATTGATGCTATATGGAAAGAAAAGAATAAAGTGAAATGTGTGTTTTGGAAGTCTTTTTGGCTTTCCTTTAAAAAGAAAGTTAATTTAATAAATTCGGCACTATTAGCTAAGATTATGTATTTAGCCTGTGTCTTTAGCATATTAGAATAAGAGGTATACAGTATAATAATTTGTTTTATCTGGGGATCAAGGTTGAACCCTGTGAAAAGAAGGCTGCGATTTATATATATATATATATATATATATATATATGTTTGGGGCTAATAAATCCTATAGTGTATATGGCATCATTAAACTTATATAAAGTAATGAAATGTTTAAAGGACAATGAGGTTTCCTTATCAATGAAAATATTAAGTCTGAAATATAAAACAGAGTGGTTGACATTTGTTAGTTCGAAAAAGGAGGAGATTATGTAATAAAGAAATGGAAAATTAACAAGATAAGATTATTTGGCTGCAAAGTAATATTAAAGAAATTGGTAATAAAAGAAAAGAATGGTGTGATAAGATTATGGAAAAGTACTATAGGATATATCCGTGGAAAGAATTAAATATTGAGAAAAAGAATGCTTTTGCTGCTAGAATGGAAAGATGTAAGGGACATATAGAGTGTCAAGGTTTTATTGTGGAGATTGACCATACAAATATTACTGGTGAATGTGCATATGCAGTATAAAAGATAGTTTGCTTATATTGTGGTGAATTTGAAACTTGAACATGTTTTTTTTAGAATGTAAAAGATCTAAAATGTTAGCAAAAAAGGTTATAGATGTGAACTATATGGAAGGATTTAAAGATGTGAAGAATTTAAACATGGATATGATTAATTTGGATATTACAGAAAGAAAAGTAAGAAAGAGGTTGAAAGTTTTAATAAAAATGTGTGCTATATTATGGTTAATTTGGAATCAGAGAGTTAATGAAAAATGGGACTCTGCAATGATGTTAAAATAAGGTTTTGGTTATGGAAATTGCAGTGAGGGTCTAAAAAAGCAATTGTGTGTTATATGATAAAGATAATGGAACAGGAGGATGTGCTGTATGATTTGTAATCACTGTGTGTGTGTGTGTATATATGGGTCTACTTCATTTGGTCGACAACTCATATGACTGACACTCATTTGGTCGACAGCTCATTTGGTCGACAAACATTCTAGGTGGGGGGCTTCGCCCCCCACACCCCCCTAATGTGGGGGGCTGTGCCCCCCACACCTCCCCAACTATATATAACAACTCCACGGTCGCACAACAGTGGGGAGGGAGGCAAATCCCAGGTTTTTGCCTTGAATACTTTTTGTCGACCAAATGAGCTGTCGACCAAATGAGTGTCAGTCATTTGAGTTGTCGACGAAATGAAGTAGACCCATATATATATATATATATATATATATATATATATATATATGTATATACATACACACACACGCGCGCGCACGCGCACACACGGGATATAAAAAGTGTACACACCCCTGTTATAATGCCAGTTTTTTGTGATATAAAAAAATGGAATTTTTTTTGTACCCTTCTCCTGACTGATACCTTTCAACAATGAGATCCCTTTGATGCTTTGTAAGCTCTCTGTGAACCATGGCTTTTGCTGTAGCAGGCAACTGAGTAAATATCAGGAAAATCCTACTAGGACAGCTGAACTTTATTTGGGGTTAATCAGAATCTCTTTAATTGATGACAGGTGTGTGTACCCAAGAAGACTGAATGCTGTATGGTACATATACATACCTGACACCTTACACACACACACACACACACACACACACACACACACACACACACAAAATCATGTGTTTCACATCCTTTTCCGTACTTTCCTCTTCTTAATGTAATTGTTCTCTCAGTCATAAGATTCTATACTATGTTGTAGCTTCTTTTATGTTTATATTTTTATTTAGCTTAATGAGACTAGTTATTTCCCTCAGTTTGTTGCTTTATTTGTGTTTGTTATAGTATAAAGGGTTGTCTGTGAAAAAATATGCTTATCATATGTATTCAGCACTCACAGATTGCCACACATAGTTTATTTTGTTTGGGCTTTGACCATATTGTGGCAGAGTGTGGAGAGTGCCCTCCTGGTATGACCACAATCTGGTCTGATGCTCTTTCTGCTTCATGAAACCCCCTACAGTTATTTTGTATGCCACAAAGCTTGAAACAAATTGCATTATATGTCAATCATAAATAATCTTTCCATTTTCTTGTCCTCAAATGTGACACTGTATGACATTTTTATTTTGCTGTGTACTATTTCCATATTGGGTATAAAAAATAAAAATAAAGCTTCTCAAACTGTGACTCCCTTGTATTGACCTAAAGTACATTTATGCTTATTGTCTAATATTTATTAACTTGATCTGATGTTTTTGTTTATTCATTTCTCAACTGATGGGTCTCTGATCCAACTCTGGCGCTTCTACTAGATGCCTGGATTCAAACTTTTGAGCACCTCCCTTTACCCATAATGCCCTGCCAACCTAACATACCTCCAGATCTCATTTGCTGCCATTTAGCTGCAGATGCAGATCTTCTCGCTGTTGAGCTTTTGAGTTTTTACTTGGAATAGTGAGTTTTGTATAATTTTCTATCTATATTGGTCCTTCTGATTCCTTTCTCTCACTTGCCTCCCATGCTCAGTGTTTATTTCCTCTACCATGATTTTCTGTGCAGTTACCAATTTATCTGTACTTCTTTTAGTACCATTGCTGGTATGTTGCTATCTAAGCAATTTCTTCTACTCCCCTTTAAAGTAGTTTTGTTGGTTATTGCCTTTCTATAACTTTGCTTTTAGTTAGGCCAGTATGGCTGATAAATCTACTGGCTTCAAAAAAAAAATGCATCACCTGTGAGCATAAAATGCCAAATTTGGATGCCCACAGGGAATGCATGTACTGTTTAGGAGCTGCACATTTAGACCCAGTCTGCTCTGTTTGCGCTAATTTCAACTCCAGGGCACTTACAGGGGGAATAAGCTTGTATTAAAGGGCTTTCTCCTCTCCACCACTTCTGCTTCAGCTAGGCCTCAAACCCTCTCAAAGAAAACTGATAAGGGAAAGCCTGATTCAGCTCCCAAAGTTAGATTCTCATAAGAGGTTGCCATATTCCACATCTTCTTCAGCTCCTTTCTTGGAGCCTCCTGCTAAAATATCAAAAAAGTCCGACCTTCTTCTTTGAAATCAAAATCACCTCAGATCCGATCACATCTTGGCTGCCTTTACTCTTCTTAGGGGAACCTCCCTGTAATCATTCTAGACTGCATCCTATACTTCATCTGTCAGGTATTCTAGAAGTTTATCCCAAGGCTGATGTTAGTATGCTGAGGAAATTCCTCAGAGCTTAGATCCAGCTGGGGGTACTTCTGGCTCCCATCTAATCAGTGAGCTGACCTGTGAGCATGTAACTCTACTGTTTTGGAGCCCTCAGATCTGAGATCCCTGGGGTGTCCTTATCGGATCTGAAGAACATCTACTGCAATTACTTTCAGAGCCAAAGCGTCTACTCTCCTGGATCCGGCACTGATGCTCCGATTACTTTCAGAGCCGAAGCATCAGTGCTGGATCCAGGAGAGTAGAGTCAGATCTGAAGCCATCCCTGTCTCTATGGGATTGGGTTCTGGACAGCTCTGGTTCAACTCCATCTTTGTGCAGAATGCTTGCAGGGTTGCAGGAGCCAATGGTTCAGGAAATATTGGCTCCTTTACCATTAACTTCGGTTTCCGCCAGGTGCTGTGCTTTCGAGATTGGGGAGAGGGCCTTTTCATTACCTAGAGAAAGAACATCCCTGCTCCCCTTAGATCAGACAACTTTACCTCCTCCAGTTCTTTGCTCTAAGCCTCATTCTTCCTTTCCACAACCAGCCTGCTCACATCTCCAGTCAGTCCCTCAGGACTCCCCCATCTCTTCGGATACCTCACCAGACCACCCCCGCTGAAGTCCTTTGTTAGAGAACATGTAAAAGGAGACACCTAGATTCCCTTCTGGAATCTCTCTTGGAGGGCACTGATTTTGATCAAGGGGAAGGTCTCCCAGATATCTACATGAAAGCATGTCATTTGGAGATATCCTTGAGCTCTTAAAACAGACAGGTGGCTGGTCTTCTGATACCCCTTCCCAAAAGGAGTCAGTGTTCCTGGAGGCTTTGTGGTCTGCCCTGGCTATGTCTTGGATAATTCCCCTGGCTGATGAACTTGCATATCTTGTTTCTTGCTAGGTGTGAAAAGAAATGGATACTGTGGAGCCCATCCTTAAACATCCAGTCAAAGATTTAGCCCCTCCCAAGGACAGGACACACTGGAGCAAGTGGGTCCAAGTTGATGCCATGGTTGTGGCAGCAGCCACCAAAAAAGAGCTTGCAGAGTATGTACACTTCAGTGACTTTTGATGTGTGGTCATTGAACTACCTGGCACATTTTACAGGATTATAAAGAGATTTGACTAAAGAACTCTCCAAATCTCTTTGAGTCCATGTTTGCGGAGGACCAAAATAGTCTCCTTGCAACTGGCTACCCTTCAGTGGATGTTTATTGCGCTCATGAGGCTGATCTCCCATGCAGAGGGAAGTACTTCACAGGTGGCAGCTTCAGGCATAGCCATTGGGAGACGTGCCTCAATGTGACTTTAAGTCTTCATTTGTCAATGGTTCCTTTGACGGATCTTTCTTTTTTGGCCCTAAAGACAAAGACATGCTCTCCAGCTGTGAGCAAGAAGGAAAGACCCTGTCTCCCATAGGGTATGTTTTTCTCACCCTCAAAGACCCTCTTCCAGGAATCAACGGGGAGGTAGGAAAATGTAGTTCCATAAATCCAGGGTCCTTTTCAAGACTCATGAGGAGATACTTCTCCCAGAGGCAGAAGGGGTAACTCCAATGCTGCTCCTGCTGCAAAGGTGGTCTGCAAAACCAGTGTTTCTGGGACTCCTTCTCAGACAAACCCTACCAGCGCTCCTGAAAAGGAGTCAGACTGCAACCCTCTGGAGGCAGTCGGGGGGGGGGGGTTTGTGCACCAAAGAGCCTAGCTGTCCATAAAAAAAAATTCATGGGTGCAGAGAATTGTATCCAGAGATTTTATCATACCATTATTCCAAATTCCCCCTACAAGAATCAAAATAATCCCAATCAAGCAGAGGGAAGAAGGATTATTAGAAAAACAAAAGCTGCTAATAAAAGCCATTCAGAAGGTCCCCCCAGACCAGAGAGAATCTGGGGCCTATTCAAGATTCTTAGTGTGAAAGAAGACAGAGGACTTTGAAACTCATCCTGTATCTCAGCAAACTAAACCAGTTCATACAATATTCAAGGTTCTGCATGGTGACAGTCCGTTGTGACCCTACTGTGAAAGGGCAAGTGGATATGTTCGATAGATCTTCAAGATGCATACTGTCACATCTAAATGAACAAGCACCAAAGAAGATATCTACACTTCTGGCTGGGAGCCAGTCATTACCCCTTTATTGCACTGCCATTTGGTCTCATCACAGCCCCCAGAGTGTTCACCAAGTGCATAGTGGTGGTATCAGCTCACTTGAGACTGCTGGTATTGCAGGTGTTTCCACACCTAGATGATTGGCCCCTAACTGCCCCAGCCAGGCATCAACTCCTGCAAGAAAGGGACTTACTTGCTCCAGTTGTGCCTCCATCTTGGCATCACAATTACAATAAATCAGAACGCACACCTGTGCAGGGCACAGTCAATAACATAGCCTTGCTTCCTGTTGCTTGAATCCAGAAACTCAGATCCCAGGTCAGGAAAGTAATGCAACATTCTTCTCTTTCGACATGACTAATTCTACAAGCCTTGGGATCCATGGCAGCTGCTGTCACCCTCATTCCTCTAGCCAGATTTCACATGTAAATTCTTCAATGGACACTGTCAGTGCAGTGGCCCATTCTTCAGCAGCCTTTAACTGCCCCATTCAAGATCACACAAGTGTGCAAAAGATATCTTCTTTGGTGGATTCATTCAAATGAATGAATTCAGAATTCAAACAATCCATTTGTTCTTCCCCTGCCCACAGCCATGGTGATCACAGATGTCTCCCAACTGGTTTGTGGAGGGCACCATTTTTTTTTTACTTAACTCATTTTATTGTGGAGAATTTCTTTCTAGACCTCTACTGAAAAGGAGCAGCTTGTCTAACCTGTTGGACCATCCTGTTAAACAAATGAAGTAAATAAATATAATAAATGTGTTAAAGATAAAAGAATATACTAAATACCAAATATATAATACATTAAAGTCATAATGGCTTTAGTCCTTGGAGAAAAATCTAAGATTTTTTTTTTTACCAAATTGAACCAGCAAATTTCAAGAAAAGTGGAAGTTATCCATAGAAGGGAGCACTCATCTAAAAGGGAAAAAATAGCCCTCAGGCTTTGGAGATTTACAGCTAACCAGAAAGGCTGGCACAGTTATCCAGACAACTCTCAAAAACAAGGAAAAGGCCATCTGCTATTACAGTAGCATCAAAGACAACATTTTAACTTTTTAGCTAAATAATTGACAACCTGCTTGTAAAAAAAAGTGCTTTATGTAGGGGACTATGCCCTCCTTAACTCTATTATCACACTGTAAGGGGAGCAGTTTGATACTGTGATAACCTTCACACACTGCTGGCACTTCACTAGTACACACAAGCTTTGGGGCCACTTTACTAGTACACACAAGCATTGGGGCACTTGATGTGACAAACTTGAATCTGGTACGCGAAGATTCATCCCTGTTAAAAGGGTCAGTGTCATGATGGGTCAGCATCTGAAACTTTTCTGGGCTACTAGGTCCATCCCCCGGTGCCTCAAACTTTCCACTGCTTTGTGTTAAATGAAGAAATGCTGTTGCATAGTTCATTGTTTTCTTAGTAACTGTATCAGTGGCTGTTATTGCTTGCATGATCACACTTTCAAAAATCAAATAAGATTATTTCCAACGACAAGCTTAAGAAGTGCTTATTCTGTGTAGGGGAGCAGCATAACTATAAACGCTGTATTCTTTAACTTTCCCAATACTATAAATTTATAATTGATTTTACATTTCTTAATTTTATAATGTTTGTACATAGCATTTCTTTTGTCCCCTGTCTGAATAGCATATTTATGCTCATACATTTGTTTAAATAATTCTCTGGTTCTTCCAACATAAAAAGCATTACACTCTAGGTAGGTGATCAAGTAGACAACATTATTCACTTTGCAGTTGAATAGTCCTAGTACTTTAACAGTTATACTTCCCACCTTTAAATACTCATTATCAATGTATAAAAAGTTGCAAAAATTGCAATTAAAACATCACATTACAGCATTTATTGTTAACATAGAAGAAGAATTGGGTTGGTTAGAGTATGCTTGGCAGGTGAAATTAAATGTGTGCTTCCCTCCTGGGTTAAACAATAGAGAGGAATTTATAATGTATTTAAAAAGAAGGGGTTTTAAACATTTAATGTATTCAAAAGGAAGGGGTTTTATACATTGATGTTTTTAGATGGCTTATTTTTATGAAATAGTAGAGTGTCTCTTTAAGTATTATGCTTAAAGGTTATCATGTGATTTGTTGTAAATGTATTTATTAACGAATATGTGTCTTAAGTTATTTGTCTGATGAAGTCTTGTGTGGATTTGGAGAGAGATGAAAGCGCTAACCAGTGTTCCAGTGTGGCTATTAAAGTGGTTTTCTTGAGCCTTGCTTCTGCTTTTCTTTCGTGTTTTTGGACTTTTAAGCTTGCTGCTTTTTGTTGTGTTTGAGTTAGATCCATCTGCAGGTGCTTTTCCATTTCCTCTACCTGAATACTTGACTATGACAGGTTTCCATAGGGAAGCCATTTTATTGGCTCAGTAGAAGATGTAAGCATCCCAAAATTTCTTCCATGGTGGATAGAGGCCTCTTTGATAGTTTTCCAAATTTTCCTCACTGGCAACCATGTTATCAGTATTGGTAATGAGAATGCCAACATTCAAACATACAACTTTGATGTCAGAGACTTGAGTATTGAGTCAAATGTACTACTAATGTCATTGCTGTTGACATAGACTCTGCTGTCAGTGGAGCTTTCCGGTCCAAAAATGGGGTCAAGCTTGGTGCTGAACAACTTGGCATCCATGCCAGTCTCAATGATGATGGCCTTTTTGATCATTAGACTGTGTCCCCAGCGCTGAACATGATGTCGAGATTGATACTGGCATTGTGGAAACATTTGACACCTGCTCCATTTCAGATGTCAGCTCTCACCCAGATAGCAGATCATCTTTTGCAGGAGCCTGCAGCTGTCCCTAAAGTTTATTAGGAGGACAGAAGCTCCCAGGAAGCAGCAACTGAATCTGAGGCCTTACGCAGCAGTGCTATTCTGGAGGACCTTCTGTCCTCCCACTTCCCTGCATAACTAGCCATCACATAGGACAAGTGAATATAGACACTTGTATCTAGAGGGTATAAAATCCCATTCCACACCATAAACTCACAACCACACTCCTTAACCTTACCTGATATCTCACCCTAAATAAAATTTCAGCAAGAGTAGCAGTCTTAAATCAGTTTACAAAGAGCCATCCAGGATCTCCCAATATACTAGGAAGTGTTAGGCTACTATTCCAAGTTCTTTATTAGTACCAGAGAAAACAGTCTCTCTCAGGACCATCTTGAATTTAAGTGGCTAAACATTTCCTTTCAGAGGAAATGTTTGGATCATCATCATGGTACCGTCCATCCTTTCATGTTAGGAGAGCTGATGTGCAGTTTTGACCTCCAAGGCACCTACATAGACATAAAAATGACCAAGGAATTCAGGAGGCATTTGTTTCTGAGTAGGAACCAGTCACTGCTAGTTCATGACTGTCATTTGGGCAGGAGAAACTTGGCTCTCTAACAGCCAGCTTATTGTAAACCCTAAGAAAACTAAGCTCTTACTTTTTCTTCCTAAAAACTTTATCCATTTCAAAACAACTTTCTCTATACTATCTCTAAATAACACTTACAGTGATGTAGAAACTAGTGCAAAACGCCTAGGTGTCACCATTGATGACCAACTTAAGTTTGACTTGCATATAAATAACTGCATAAGGAAGACGCACCAAAAACATGGCCTCCTTTACAGGAACAAAAGGTTCCTTACTAATAAAGCTAAAGTTATCCTCTCTCAAGCCTCCTACCTAGACTATTATACGGCTGCCAAATCCTAACTAATCTTAACTCCTCTCTCTTAGCTAAGCTTGAATCAACCTACAATAAGGTGGCTAGATTTGCAGCACACCAAACCTATAAATCTCACCATTGTCTTTCTCTAAAACACCTAAACTGGCTAGAATTTCCTCATTAGCTTCTTCTCAGTCAACTTCAGATTATTCATTCCATTCTATATCAACCATCTTACTGTCCTAATCCATCTTCTGTCATCTCCCTATACACTCCTAATAGGTCTCTCTGCAGCTCAGACCAGGACTTATTGCAAATTTACAATCCTAAAACAAAAACTGTCCGCAACCTCTATCGCTCCAGTCCTTCCATTTCCTGGAACAAACTGCCATTAGTAATTAGGTCTATCAAACAACCCAACCAGTTCAAAACAGCTACCAAAAAATATATGCAAAACCACCAGTCCTGTCTTTGCACTCACCATCCTTGACTTACCTTCCTACTCAATAAACTACTCACTGCCCATCCTTTATCTTGTCTCTACTTACTCTTATTGCTGTTGAATTTGTATTATCACTTTATTGTCTAACCCATTACAATTTTTGTTTATTACTGCATCCAGTATAATTTTGTGTATATTATTTGACATGTTTCTGAGTTATTGCTTATACTGACTTGAATTGTAACTCTGTGGACCAACCCGGTCAACAAATGTAAAATAAATAAAAATAATAAATAAATTTGGTCTTTCCCTAGACCTCAAAGTGTTCACCAAGTATATGTGTATAGTTGCAATGAACCTAAAATTATAAGGGGTGAAAGGTTTGTCCTACTTGGATGACTGCCTTCTGACTACTGCCATGCTGAACAGGCTAATCTCTGCTCAACAATTCCCAATGAGCCTTCCCTAGGGAGAAGGGGTTGGTATAATGGATAAATTCTTTAACTGCCAGATACAAGAATCAGGGTTTGATTCTGACCTCAGGTTGTTGGCTGGGCTTGTAATAGTCTTCACAGTGATAGCCTAGTATTTACCTGTTAACCTAAGTGAGCACTGCAAAGTCTCAGCTGTTGTCCACTAAATTGCTCATATTTATAGGCTAGAGACACAGTTATATGCCTAGTTCATCTACACTCAGAAAAGGTTTTGCATTTCCAACATTTTGATCTCTCAACTCATTTGGTCACAGTCTGCCGCAGTCTATCATTGCCAAAGAACATTAGAACTGATGTCAGTGACAACTCTGCTAGTACTCTCTGCAAAATACTTTAAGGATACTGCAGTGTCCCCTACAAATACGATGATCCCATGGAAAAGATCAACTGTCCCAGGAAATAAAGATATCCAGAGTCTGCAAATCTCATTTAAAGTGGTAGTTGCACCTGGCCAGTTTGGTATTAGACAATGCATTTCAGATTCCAGCTCCACTAAGATGCCTCTGTCCTGGGGGGGGGTATCAGTATTCTGGAAATGAGGGCAGCCCTGTTTTTTATACCTTGAAATGGATGTCATTTTTTTTTTTATTAAGCCATACATCGATGTTCCTCAATCCATTCTGATAACATTTGTGGTAGATCAAAGTGTACAGGGAAGGCCATTTCTGTATTTGTGTCAAGAACAGAGATTGAAAATTAGTTATTTCGACAAGCTACTTTTAGCAAGAAAGCACATTTTAGGAGAAACCATCTCAGAGTCTAGCTCGTT
Source organism: Protopterus annectens (assembly GCF_019279795.1). Lineage (NCBI taxonomy): Eukaryota > Metazoa > Chordata > Ceratodontiformes > Protopteridae > Protopterus > Protopterus annectens. The sequence goes on from NC_056726.1 coordinate 1,972,882,160, forward strand.
TGCTGCTTGCAGTTGCCAGACAAGTGGTTTCTTAAGCCCTCTTTAGCCCAGATGCTGTTTCATCATGTGGGGAGGCCCTACTGTGATCCATTCCCGTCTTCAGTCATTGCCTGGTGCAGCAGGACATACTCCACGATCCACCCACTGGAGGAATATCCCAGAGATGCTGTCATGGAGGAATGTCCCCTGGACGCCTTTGTGTTTTTCTGCCATTCTTTTGATCTTTGAAGATTATTGAAGTTCTTCCAAAAAGCCATATAAAATTCCAAAGTCATACGCATAGCAGTATTTTGGCTTTGAAATATTTGGTTCCCCTTGTTCGTGCCTCAACCTTTCATTAAATCTCTCCAGGCCCTTTCTAGCCTGTCTCTTCAATGATCCCTACCTGCAACATCATTCTCTATGTGTAGCTGCATGGTTTCTCCAGTTCCATTTATGGCAAGTGACCCTTTTCATTTTAGGCAATACAGATTGGCATATCTCAGCTGGAAAACACACAAAACTAAGTAGATGTGCTCTGTTTGGGATTCATCTAGAGGTCTGTTTTTACGAGATTATGACCAAGCTTTATTAGCCTGTTTTGTAACACATAATACGAGAGGATGGGTCTGCCTTTGTGGGGCTCATAAATACTGAAAGGAATATACTGGGAAGAAATTTACCTCAGTAACAGTATTGAAAACAGAATCACTGACTTGGGAAAACTAAGTTAATGAGGAGAAAATGGGAAAAATCAACAGGGACTTAAGGGACAAGCAGAAACCACAAAACCATCATACACTGACCAGAAGGAGATACCCACCTAGTGAGAAACATTTTTCTGGGCACTGGAAGCATGATGTTGAGAGAAAGTTTTAAAAACATACTGTTATTTGTCTTTCTCCTGTTCTTGCAAAGTGAACATGTTATTTGTTGGGATATGCCTATCAAAAATGGGCCTCATCCGTGAACAAAATGCAGCATTGCTTATGAACCTGAATATCATCTGTTTTCTACATTTCAGAATAAAGAGATTTGGTTATAGCTCAGTGGAGCCTGGGATAAGGACGCACGGCCGAGTAAGAGTTAATTTACTGGGGCAGGCTGTGTGTCCTGGAAAATTTGAGCTACCGTTGTTTAATTGAACATTTTGTACTTCATGAACATTCTGTACTAGCTGTGGGTTTGAGGTAATTTGTGATAACCATGTTTTTCCTATATGTTTTTCATAGCCAACTGTCAACGGTCAGAAATGTAACAAAAAGTTGTTTTGCTTGCAGTATAAAAGTTGATGTCAGTAAACAAGTTGATCAGATCAGAGGAGATCAGATCAGTCCAGACCGGACATCTTGGCCAACATGCTGTGTAATCTGGTTAGCTGCTAATAAAGGAAAATTCATCGCCTGAGGCAGATGTGACTCGTTTTAATTTTTTCTTCTGACATTTTGGTCCTTCGGACCGGAAACCTCTACGAAGATACGGATCAGACCGACAGAGAGACAGAAAAACCTGTGCAGGTGAGGGTTTCTCATCTTAAGATTCCCTCGACTGAAAGCCCTCTGACTGATTTGTCATTGAAAAGAGGCTGGCCGCTCTCTGATCCCTATCTGAGGGATGGTTTCTGAACGAAAAGGGGAAATGGAGTCTCATCTGGTTCAGGTAGGATGAAAAATAAATTTCTTTTAATTTAATTTAATCTTGTCGACAAGGTTTTATTTTTAGTTAAGGATGGTTAAGATTATTTTGTTAGGGCCACCCGTTAAGATAGTCCCATTTTATAATAAGCCCTGTAAAACAATTTTGATACAGTCCTAAATACCTGGAAAAAAAAAAAAAAGGAAGGGGAAGGTAAAATACGAAATCTAGGGGAAACATGGGTTCAAGTTGCTGCAAGTGTGAGAGTGATGCCTGTTTAAATGTTGATGCTAAGTATATGAAAGGTTTAAACAAAAATAATGTTAAATTTTTGAAAAAGTTGAAGTCGAGATATGATTTTGATGGTACACCGAATAAGAATGCCTGTGCAAAATTGGTTAGAGATTTGAAAAGAGATGCAGGAACTAGAACTAAAAAACAAAGACAATTGGGATTTCCCCAAGCACAAAAATGGTTAGACGAGGCAAATAAATGAGCTATAAAAGAAAAACAGTGCCAGGAAAAAGAAAAAATAAATCAAAAGGGATCACTGGTGCCAAGTGGAAAAGTAGCTTTATTTTTAGATAAGGAGGATGAGCATACAGTTTGTGCGGTACAAAGGCAGGCAACTGCCCCACCGTATGGGGAAATTGCTGCTGCTGTACCGGCGGAACCTCCTCAATATCAGTCTGAAGATGTGGGATCTGTACAGCAGGGTGGGTTATTGGCTACTCAAGGAAACGTTGTGACCCCTCCAATTTACCCGCAAATTCCCGTAGTACCCAAGGTTGCTTTGCAACAGGTAGACCAACCTATGCAGTTAAGGTCGGGATCAGCAGGGCAAGGACGTTGGGCCATTAAACTTTCTGACCACTCAGAAGCCCTTCCCTTAATACAAGTTGCAAACCCACAAGCAGAGGATGTTGGACAAGAGCCAACTAATTTAGTTTATCGTCCCTGGGCTAGAGAGGATATAAAACGAGCTACGGATGGTATTCCTCATCCCAAGGTTAATTTTCAAAAGTTTTCTGAGGACATAGTTGGTATGCGTTAAAGTTATCATCTAAATGGTTTATAAGTAGAACAAGTAGTGCGACAAATCTTGGATCCAGATTGGCACTTAGTTTGTGGTACTTGGACATGTAAGGCAGATGACGGCACTACATTAAAGCATAATTCTGGGGTGGTACTTGGACATGTAAGGCAGATGACGGCACTACATTAAAGCATAATTCTGGGGTGTTAGACACGTGAGTCACTGATCTGTTGAAGAGAATTTCTGATAAGTGGCATCCAAGAGCAGATTGGACAGTAATAAATCAGTGCATCCAAAATGATGATGAATCTACAGATCACTATATTGTAAGATTGACAGAAGTGTTCAATAACCATTGTGGAATGATGATTCCGCAGGATCAGACTACTGATAGTCCGTATGAACAGCAGTTAAAAAACGCTTTTCTTAAAGGTTGTAAGGCTCCGATAAATAGTTTTATAACTAAGCATATGGTTGATCACAGAACATGTAGACTGCAACCTTTGTTTGAATATGCACAGCATGCTGAGCGATATTTCAATTTAAAAAAGAAAAAGAAAGTACAAGTGTTAGCAGTAGGGGATGATGGTGGTATATTTTTGGTACAGGACCAAAGGGGGCAATTGCGCCGTGGTGGCATAGAAAGACGTGGGGGCCCGAAATGGGACACGTCGTATAAACAGGGTGGACATTCAGAGGAATATGAGGGGAGGTTAAAACGTGGAGAATGTTTTAAATGCGGTAGACGTGAGCACTTTGCTGCCGACTGCGAAGAGTGGCAACATCCCCCACAGCTTACGAATAAGGGCTCCGCATGAGTATATGATAGTAAAGGAAGGCGCCAAATTCATTGTTGTGATTATTGTAGAGAAGAAGAAAGTGAGAATGATTGTGATGATGATGAGGCAGACACACTCTGCGATGAATGTCAGGACACCCAGGAAATTAAGGAAGGGCGGGATTGTGACTGTGAAGTCATAAACCTGCCACATTTGGGTATTGCTATGCATCTGGATCAAAAACCCATGATAGAGTTTTTGGTTGAGGGACAGAAAGTGGAGTTTTTATGTGATTCAGGTGCATCGCGTACACTTTTGGGTCCAGCAGTTCTACCCATGAACTGCGAAACAGATGAGTTTGTCCTTGTGAAAGCGGCAAACGGGAAAATCTATAAGGAACCACTGTCTCATCCTCTATTGTTCACAGATCCGCAAACAAACCAAACTGTTAGGTGTAGGGTAATTATATCAAAAGTTTGCCCAGTTAATATGCTGGGAAGAGATTTGATGCATTTGTTTGGAATAGCGGCAATTCCCACACCTAAGGGCATTGAGGTGAAAAGGTTAGCGGATGGCTTGGTGGTACAAGGAGTACAAGACTTGTTTTACTGGAATAGCCAGGACTTGATTTCAAATGGGCCGGGGAGGGTTGATACAGATTTGATCAACCTAGCTTTAAGTAAATCTCGGAGCGGGTCACCGCAGGTTGTGGCGCACTTGCATTGTACTATGTACTACAGGCAGGCCCCTGATCCGGATAAAGAATTTGAAAAAGAATTCTTTAGGTACAAATGTGCAAGGATAATTTTGAATGATATGTTTTGGGATAAGCAAGGTAATACAGTAGTGACCTGTACTTTGACCAAGGAAATGAGTTCTTTATATCGCTCAGGTTATAGCCCACATATTTCAATTACTAAAGCGGTGGGGACACATTGGGTAGATTTGGCGAAACATTTAACAAATTGGGACACAATGTCCAAAAGTCAGTTGAAGGATCAACAGATCCAGATACAAAGATTACATTGGGTGACTTGAGCACAACCAAGTGTGCACCTGAGGGATGACAAAACAGAAATGGCATGACAAATCCTCCTAACTCAAGAGGAAGATAGTGCGTTAAGTGCCTTACCTGTAGATTTATGGTCAAAAGGTAAAGGGGATGTAGGACTGATGAAAACAGAAGGTGAAGTTTGTATAACTCCAAAGTCAGGTTTCAGACCTCGCAAGCACCAATACCCGCTAAGTAAACAAGCAGAAGAAGGAATTAAGCCAGTCATTGAGCAGCTAAAACAGGTAGGAATTCTTGTTGAATGCCCAGATTCGCCCTGCAATACTCCGTTGTTTCCTGTAAAGAAACCAGATGGATCATGGAGGTTGGTTCAGGATTTACAAGCAGTTAATTCAGCTGTGATCCCAAGAGCACCGGTGGTCTCTGACCCCTATACATTACTTAATGATTTATTACCTCAGCACAAATATTTTTCTGTCATAGATATAAGCAATGCCTTTTTCTCCATACCACTACATAAGGAGAGTAGATTTTGGTTTGCATTCACTTATCAAGGTAAAAGATACACATACACCAGATTGCCACAGGGCTATTGTGAGAGTCCGACAATATTCGCACAAGAAATGGCTGCGAATTTAGCTCAGTTTGTTCCCCCAGAGGGAAGCCTGGTTCTGTTGTATGTAGATGATATTTTGTTGGCCTCACCCATGCAGGAAAGTTGTAGAAAGGATACCCTAGCCCTTCTTAGTTTTTTAACTGAGCAAGGACATAAAGTAAATAAAGAGAAGTTACAATTATGGAAAGCACAAGTAAAGTACTTGGGTTATTTAATTTCGCAGGCAGGTAGACAATTGGAGAACAAAAGAAAAGCAATTCTTGAGGCACCTGTGCCTACGACTAAGCGGAAGATGATGTCCTTTTTAGGTGCGACTAATTTCTGTAGAAGTTGGATCCCTAACTATGCTGTGGAAGTAGGACCATTGACCGCACTGATCTATGATACTCCCATGGTGGCTAAGAATAATATACAGTGGACAAATAAGGCAATACAGGCATTTATTAGAATTAAGCAATTGATAGCAGGATCCTCTGTTTTGGGTTTTCCGAACTATTCTAAGCCGTTTGTACAAATGGTTGATTGTAACGGAGGATATATGACTTTGGTTCTGGTACAAGTACATGGGGATAAACAGAGGCCGATAGCTTTCTACTCCTCCAGATTAGATCCTGTTGCAAGGGCATTGCCGCATTGTATTCAAGCTGTGGTGGCGGCCGCCATGGCAGTACAAGCCTCAGCATCATTAGTTTTGTTTCACCCATTACAATTGCAGGTTCCACATTCAGTAGCTACTATACTTTTGCAAGTTAAGATAACCTTTTTATCTCCTAGTCGACATTTGTAGTGTATGACAGTGCTGCTGACACAGCCTCATATGACCATAGAAAGATGTACTACTCTTAATCCGGCGACACTTTTGCCGACTCCAGAAGAAGGTACTCCACACGTTTGTTTAGAGAGCATTCATGACAAAGTACTTCCCCGACCAGATTTAATGGATATTCCGTTGATAGATTCTGATCTCGTTTTGTTTGTAGACGGATCAGCAAAGAAAGACACTGTATAAAAAACACTAGTAGGGTATTCTGTCACCACAGAAACTGAAGTTTTGGAGGCAAAAGGATTGTCAAACATTTATTCTGCACAGGCAGCTGAGTTGGTGGCTTTGACTCAAGCTTGTACCTTAGGGGAGGGTAAAAAAGTGACAATTTATACAGATAGTCAATATGCTTTCTCCACTGTACATGTTTTCGCTCAACTATGGAAGAATAGGGGAATGGTTACTGCGACAGGCAAACCAATAAATCACAGAGATTTAATTTTACAGTTGTTAGATGCAGTGCAACTACCACTTCAGATAGCGATATGTAAATGTTCCGCACATACCAATAGAAAAGATCCTGTCTCCAGGGGAAATGCCCGTGCTGATGTGGCTGCAAAAAAGGCAGCTCAAGAAAATGATTTGCTTTTACATGATAAAGATCTGGAGCCCGGACACCTCTTAGACTTAGAGACACTAAAAGTAATGCAAACATTGACGACACAGAAGGAAAAATGTAGTTGGGTAAAATATGGTATCACTTAACAGAGTGGGTTATATAGGGCATCAGATGGCAAAATGGTATTACCCTCAAACCTTTTTAGGTATGTGACATTGGTTAGCCATGGACCTGCCCATGTAGGAGTACAGACAATGATTCAAATAGTGTCTAAGGTGTTTTGGTGTAAAGGGTTTTCAACTTATGCAAAGCAATTCTGTTTATCTTGTTTATTATGTGCAAAGTATCATGCTCATGGGGGAGTTAAAAAGTCTCAGCAGGCATTCCCTACCCCTCTGTATCCATTCCACACACTCTGTATGGACTTTATTAAATTGACACCCTCAGAGGGAAAAAGGTTCTGTTTGGTCATTATTGATGCTTTTTCTAAATGGGTAGAAGCTTTTCCAGTGAAGCATCCGGATGCACAAACAGTAGCAAAGCTTTTGACTACAGAAATAATTCCCCGATTTGGCCTACCAAGACGCATTTACAGTGATAATGGGTCTCATTTTGTTAACCAGATTGTTCAGAAATTGGGTGATGTTCTTCATCTCACATTGCTGCAGTCATAACCTGTGGGTAGTCCGCTGTCCTCGGTTGGCCCAAATACCAAAGAGTTAGGCTGGCGTCGGTCATGGTCACTCAGATCTGACGTCAGTACACCGTGTGTATTAAAGCGCATGACCGACGTCATATCCTCAGTCTTTCTTGCCGCATGGTCCGAAGCAGAAGCAGCGTTTGCAAGTGCCGTTCGGCGTTCTGAAATTTTCGTATTCTGAGTTTCAGACCGAAAACCAAGTTGGGCTAAGTACCCCGTTGGGGAATATTTTTGTCTTTTCTTGCCTCAGTTAAATCCGGATGTCAGAAAAAGTGAATAATTGTATTTCTTGTGGGAAACAGATACCTCATAGGGATTACCACTCTCTGTATTCCTTGTTTGGGGCCTGAGCACGACGTAGTCGGGTGTCGCTTTTGTGCTAGATTTAATAAGCGCACCATTAAACATAGGTTAGATTGCGCTAGGCTTGTCTTCGGTAAGTGGTGTAATTACAATATGCCATCGGATCCTCCGACGCCCGCTACCGCTAAGAAGCGCAAGGAAAAATCGTTAAAGTCCAAGCAGGATGAGTCGTCCGTTCCGGACGCCGGTTCTTTAGAAACTACGGTGGAATCTGTGGATCCAGCTGAGGTTTCAGCTGAGTCTCAGGGGGAGCCGTTAATTTTGCAAGATGTGGCCTCTCTGGAGTCGGGTCAGGCTGAGGGGGCCTCTCAGGTTGCTGTACTCCCTTCTTTGCATAAGGTGGTTAGGCCTTCCCCTTCTGTCTCTAAAGTACCTTCCAAGGTCAGGCCTGGTTTGTCTTCCTCTGGTGTCAATCCTAGCTCTGCAGGTTCTGTACCTAAAAAACACATGCTAAAAATGGCAGAAGATTTGATTTCCTTAATCAGAGGTTCTATGCCCCCTCCAGATAAGAGGCCTAGGGTGGAGCCAGAGGTGGAAGGTTTGGAACATTTTTCAGATTACTCAGAGTCTTCGGCTGAAGACATTCAGGATTTTCCTCCTTATTCTGATTCAGACGCAGAGGATTCTAGTCCTTCTGCTTCTCCTCCAGAGGATTTTTCTTTTTCAGAAACCCTGCATTCTATGAGGGAGCATTTTAAATGGGAAGGTCAGGATTTCTCAGATTCCCGAAAGAGGCTTAGGGAATTTTTGTTTTTACCACAACATAGGCCCTTAGCTATACCTCCTGTTTTGGATGTTGTTCAGGATGTTTTCTCTGAGGCTTCCCTTAATCCAGACACTTTGCCTCCTGCACCGGTTAAACCAGATAGGTATTACAGAGTGCCAGAGGCTCATAAATATCTGTATAAGAGTCCAAGGGCTGACCCAGAAACTATTAGCCAGGGACCTAAGGGTGTCAGGGCTTCTGTTGTAAAGAATCCAGTTCCTATGGATAAAGATTCAAGAGCTTTGGATAGGTGGGGTAAAAAAGTGTATACCTCTTCCACTCTAGCAATGAGGGCTTTGAATTGCCAGTTTCATATGTTGAAGTACCAGAATTTTCTCCTTACTCAGTTAAAGTCTGAGGTAGATGCTTTGGCAGAGGGCATAGAGTGTAAAGAATTACAGGATTTGGTTCATGCCTCTGATCAGGTGGGTAAGCATTCTTTGCAGTGTGGTTTCGATGCTTTACAGGCTTCTTCCAGAGTGGCTGCCACTGGATCAGTTATTCGAAGGCACGCCTGGCTTAAGGATCAGAACTTGTCAGAGCATGTTAAAGCTCGGATTTTGGATGCTCCTCTTCAGTCTGAAGTTTTGTTTGGTTCTCCTGTGGAGTCAGTCTTGAAGAAAATGGAAGACAAAGCTAAGTCTATGCAGACTGTTAAGGATTTTTTGCAGGTGCAGCCCCCTAAGTTTAGCAGAAATTGGCCTACTAAGGGATGGGCTTACCCTTCTGATTTACAGTCTAGGGGCAGATCTAGACGTGGTAGGGGCAGAGCTCAGGGTTCTTTCAGGCCTAGAACGTGGAGTTCCCCTGCACAATCTTCAGGTGCGGGCAGGGGCCAGTCCTTTCGTAAACAGACCCAATGACCTGCATCTTCAGCTGCCAGATCCTTCCTGTCTGGCAGCTCCTCTGGGAGGAAAGTTGGCTCTTTTCAGGCAAAATTGGCTTTTAGTCACCCAGGACAAATGGGTGTTGGACATTATAGACCGAGGCTACAAGTTTTATTTCCACACATTGCCTCCTTTCAAAGGCATGCCGGACGTTCCTCCTCGGCAAAGGGTGGAGGCTCACAAACAGATTTCTTTACTTCTTCAAATGGGGGCTATACAGCAGGTCCCTCTGTCAGAAGTGGGCCTAGGATTTTATTCTCGCCTGTTTCTTGTACCAAAGAAAGGAAACACTTGGAGGCCAATTTTGGATTTATCTCTCCTCAACACATACCTGGACATTCCAAAATTCAAAATGTTGACTTTGCAACAACTTCTGCCTCTGTTGGGCAAAGATCGCTGGATGGTAACTCTGGATCTCAAAGAGGCTTATCTTCATATTCCTATCAGGCCCAGTTGCAGGAGATTCCTGCGTTTTCGGGCTGGGACTTTACATTATCAGTTCTTTGCATTGCCCTTTGGCTTATCTACTGCACCCAGGGTGTTCACAAAGGTTCTGGCTCCGGTGATAGCCTTCTTAAGGTTAAGAGGAATACAAATTTATCCTTACCTGGACGATTGCCTGATTCTTGCTCAAGACAAAGACAAGCTACTTCACCATCTACAGTATGTTATGGCAGTGTTAAGGTGCCTAAGGTATTCTGTGAACGAAACAAAGTCCAGTCTAGTACCCTCTCAGGAAATATGCTTTCTGGGTGTGAGACTGAATACAGCCTCTCAGATGGCTTTTTTGACCCCGGACAAGCAAAGAAATCTTACACTTTACTTCCAACAATTGTCTCTACGGTCCAGGCTGACTGCAAGGACAGTCCTTCAAGCCTTGGGGTTCATGGCATCTTGTATTCTGGTGCTTCCCAATGCCAAACTGCATATGAGGAAGCTACAATGGTATCTCAAAAGTGTATGGACTCAACACTGCCACGATTTGGACACTGTCATTCAGATAATACCTTGCATTCAAAAGGAATTGTTGTGGTGGGCTCAGGAATGTCACCTAAACAAGGGACTCTCTGTGACCCGACCATAGGCGAGTCAGATCTTAACGACAGATGCCTCAGACAAGGCTTGGGGAGCACACCTCAATGGAAAATGGGTTCAAGACACGTGGCCTGCCAGACTTCAACATTTGCATATCAACTTGAAGGAGATGTTAGCAGTCCAATTTGCATTGATGGCTTTCAAGGATCTACTTCACCCAGGACAAGTGTTGATTCAAACAGACAACACAACTGTCATGTGGTACATCAACAAGCAAGGGGAACCCATTCGTACCCTCTTTGCAGGCAAGCTATGATTTTGTGGGAGACTGCTCTCAGTTTGCACCTCACTCTTCAGGCAAGGTTTCTGCCAGGAGCACAGAACTCCTTAGCGGATGTTTTGAGCAGACAGATGGTGTATCCCCACGAGTGGAAGTTGGATCCTCATGTATTTCGACAGTTGACAGTGATTTGGGGGACTCCAGACATAGATCTGTTCGCTTCTCCACTAAATTTCCAGTTGCCAAAGTTTTGCACAAAGATGTTTCATCCAAAAGCTTGGAAAGTGGATGCTCTATCATTCAGTTGGAACAATCTTCACGTCTATGCCTTTCCTCCTCTGCCTCTCCTTCCCAGGGTGCTCTTGAAGGTCAGACAAGACAAGCCCTCCATGATTCTAATAGCTCCAGATTGGCCACGGCAGCACTGGTACCCTCTGCTGAGGAGTTTAGTAAGGGAGCCTCCTTGGCCTTTGCCATCAATTCCACACCTTTTGTCCCAGGCAGGCAATCATTTCCTCAATGTCAGGATACAGTCCCTGCATCTGACAGCCTGGCATATTCTGTTCTAGAACCTGGAGGGTCGCAGCTTCCTCAACAAGTTTTGAATGTTATTTTGGAGGCCAGAAGGCCTAGTACAAGGAAAGTTTATGCTGATAAATGGAGGAGATTTTTTATTTGGAGCAAAGCAAAGAGCTTTGATGTCTCGGGGCCTAATTTGAGTGTTTCACTTCAGTATCTTACAGAATTATTAGACAAGGGTTTGTCTTTCTCCTCTGTAAAAGTTCATGCTGCAGCCATTTCTGCTCACTATGACTGTGACCCACCATTATTCTCTCATCCTTTGTTTAAGCAATTTCTTAGAGGAGCAAAGAACATAAGACCCCCGCGTAGAGCTCCTACTCCTTCCTGGGATCTCAATTTTGTGTTGGAAAAACTTACTTTACCTCCTTTTGAACCTGCAGCTACATCTGAGTTGAAGTTTTTGTCTTGGAAGACTGCCTTTTTGTTGGCCATTACGTCTGCTAGAAGGATATCTGAATTACAGGCTCTTATGGCAGTTGAGCCCTTCCTGATTTTTCATAAGGATAGGGTATCCCTGCGTACTAACCCTACTTTTATGCCTAAAGTGGTTTCTAATGTGGCCTTGAACCAATCTATTCATTTGCCTACATTTTATGCTGATCCCCAAAATAAAGGGGAGAAAATTTTGCACACTTTGGATATTCACAGGCGGTTGCGTTATTATTTGAGCAGAACTAAAGGGTTTAGACAGTCTCAACAGTTATTTGTTTCTTTTGCTTTGGGCTCTCAGGGGAAACCTGTTTCAAAACAAACTATTTCTAAGTGGATTGGTCATTGTATTGCTTTTTGTTATTCTCATCATGGTAAGGAGATTCCGGCTGGAATCAGACCTCATTCCACTAGGGCTACTGCCACTTCTACTGCTTTTCTAAGGGGTGTAGCTACTAAAGATATTTTGGAAGCAGCTACTTGGAGTTCAGTGCACACTTTTTCTAAACATTACCATCTCCCTCTTTATTCCAAATCTAGGGCTGGGTTTGCCACTGCAGTTTTACAGGGCATGTTAGCAGCTCCCAATGCTTTATGATTTTGCCAACCTCCCTTTACCTTTGCTTTGGGATTCTACCCACAGGTTATGACTGCAGCAATGTGAGATGAAGAACATAGTACAGTTTTGTACCTACCATAAATGTAGATGTTCGAAGATTCACATTGCTGCAGTCCAATTTACCCTCCCTCCTTCCCCTCTGTAGTTTGGAGTGGTTGTGTGGTTTGGGTTGTAAATATTGTTTGTACATGGGTTTTGGAGGATTTCTGTTTTTGGCTATGGCCTTTCTTTTTAGGGCCTTCTGACATCTGGGGCAAGAAAGACTGAGGATATGACGTCGGTCATGCGCTTTAATACACACGGCGTACTGACGTCAGATCTGAGCGACCATGACCGACACCAGCCTAACTCTTTGGTATTCGGGCCGACCGAGGACAGCGGACTACCCACAGGTTATGACTGCAGCAATGTGGATCTTCGAACATCTACATTTATGGTAGGTACAAAACTGTACTTTTCAAATTGATCTCAAAAATCATTGTGCTTACCATCCCCAATCAGCTGGACTTGGTGGAAAGACACAACGGTGTCTTGAAGAGTAAGCTCCGCAAACTAATGGCAGAAACACATAGGTCATGGACTGCGTGCCTTCCATTGGCACTCCTGTATATGCGAATCTCACCTTCCTACAAAGGACTTACACCATTTGAACTTTTGTTTGGGAGACCATATTATGTCCCGCAGTGGCAAGGATTGTTACCAGCGGAACGTGAGGGGGGTGAAGATCTAGCGGATTATATGAAGAAGCTGCTAAATGCCAAATCTCTTGTAACCAATGACTCCTTTGCAGATTCCAGAAATGAAACCTTGTTAAGCGTGGCACCTGGGGACTGGGTGTGGATCCGAATTGTGAAGAGAAAGAATTGGTCACCCCCCAGGTGGGAAGGCCCATACCAAGTACTTATCTCGACACCTACGGCTGTAAAGATCGCTGAGAGGACTTTGTGGATTCATATCACCCACTGTAAAAAAAACTCAAGGCTCTTCCTTCTGCCATTGATATTGGTCAAACTCCACCGGACCTCTGAGTGCAAAGTCTGGCTACAAAGGGGGATTAGCCCAGTAGGAGTTAGTTCGTCTCGAACCCAGTGAAGAAACCAACGGCGCGAGGTAGTCCTTAGGGAGTATGGCCATGTTCAACTGGTACTTGAACTGTCACGTGATGATGATTTTGGTGGCTAAAGTAAATAGGTCCATACGAGAAGGAACAGTTGCAAGAGAAAAAGGAATGGTGGTGCTGCAAGCGCAAACAGGTGTTACTACTGTGTTTAAAGTGAAACTTTGTGAAGGAATTTTGGACTGTTCTAAATGGAACAATAATAATTTCTTGATTCATCTAAAATACTTGTGCAATAGAGACTGTACGTCCTGGTCAAGTGTTTGGTGGTCAACAGATGTGAATGGATGGGAAACAAGTGGTGCAGTGATACCAGAGAAAGATAAAAGCAGGCAACAAAGAATAAAAATTGCGCATTTCCAAGGTACCGGAGTAGTTACTATAACCATTGTGTCACCACAAGAAAGTGATTCAGGAGTTTATGGAATCGGAGTGTCTCTTCCAACTAGAACTGATCCTTTGGGGGGACCCTCCAACTTAAAGTACAAAGCAATAAACCAAATAGCAGCTGGTTTTACATCCATCTTTGGATTCAACCTAATAAGAATGTGGACTGGATCAACTACATTTACTATAACCAGCAGCGTTTTGTGAACTATACCAAAGATGCATTGAAAGGAATTGCTGAACAACTGGAGGTCACTTCGCAGGTGTCATGGCAGAATCGAATTGCGTTGGATATGCTCCTGGCCAAAGAATGAGGAGTTTGCAAGATGTTTGGGACTTTCTGTTGTACATGTATTCCAAACAACACTGCGCCTGATAGAAGTATCACTCGAGCTTTGAAAGGTTTGGAGATGTTATCTGAAGAATTGGCAGAGAACTCTGGGGTAAATAATCCCTTTACAGATTTTCTACAAGCGTGGTTTGGAAAATGGAGTCATCTCATCAGCAGTTTCCTGGTGTCCGTTGGGAGTCGCTGTGGCTATCGTGATGGTATGTGGTGGTTGTTGTATACACTGTATCAGAGGTCTTCTACAAAGACTGATTGATACTGCTGTTATGAAGACGATGTACCAGCAATTGCAACAGACTGGTGAAAGTGAATACATTGAAATGTGACTCTCTGCAAATGTTTTTGAAGTTTAAAACTTTGTCTTGCCAATGAAGTAATGTATGCAAAGAAAAACTTAGTTTTTACCATATATTGCTGAAATAAAAAACAAATAAAAGTGTTTTCAGGGGGGAAATGAAAATTTTAAAAACATACTGTTATTTGTCTTTTTCCTGTTCTTGCAAAGTGAACATGTTATTTGTTGGGATATGCCTAGCAAAAATGGGCCTCATCTGTGAACAAAATGCAGCATTGCCTATAAACCTGAATGATATCTGTTTTCTGCATTTCAGAATAAAGAGATTTGGTTATAGCTCAGTGAAGCCTGGGATAAGGACGCACGGCCGAGTAAGAGTTAATTTACTGGGGCAGGCTGTGTGTCCTGGAAAATTTGAGCTACCATTGTTGAATTGAACATTTTGTACTTCTTGAACATTCTGTACTAGCTGTGGGTTTGAGGTAATTTGTGATAACCATGTTTTTCCTATATGTTTTTCATAGCCAACTGTCAACGGTCAGAAATGTAACAAAAAGTTGTTTTGCTTGCAGTATAAAAGTTGATGTCAGTAAACAAGTTGATCAGATCAGAGGAGATCAGATCAGTCCAGACCGGACATCTTGGCCAACATGCTGTGTAATCTGGTTAGCTGCTAATAAAGGAAAATTCATCGCCTGAGGCAGATGTGACTCGTTTGAATTTTTTCTTCTGACACTTGACAAACCTAACCACCATCCCAGGATTGAGGTTGCAACACAAGGGAGCCTGGTCACACATATTGCTGATCAGAGAGATATAGAAGTAGACAACAGGCAAGATTTTCACCAGGGCCACTAGGAACCTGACTTAGGTGCACCCACCGCCAGCATGAGGCAACAGGGCATGAAGATGACACCACAGAGGGAAACACCCACCAACTAGTACCACCAGACCCCAACAGGGAGGTAGATAATGGAGCTGTCTTTCACCCCAACTCAGTCTCCACAGGGGCACCAACAGTAGAGGAACAGGCCTTGTAAGGGAGCCAATCAGCTGAGGGACTGGGAAAGATAGACCAGAACCAACAACAAAATAGGACTAAGGTCTGGAACCACTCAACCAAACCATTGACTCAGCTAAATCTTTGGTAATGATCTGCCTTTTATAACTTTTAACAGAAATAACTTGGTGGAAACTGTGACAGATATTAAACTCTTTGTCAGGAAATTGAATCTTAAACATATTTTTCAATTACAAAAATAAGGATGGAAGCAACACTGATAGAAATGGCAATGGTATAAAATGGAAAAAGCGCAATGTGTTTTGCTCCCCCTGTGCACCCCACCATGAGCACATATGAGAGCAAATGTGAAGAGGAACTGGCTGCTCTAAAAAAAAAAAAATTAAGAGCAGATTAGATTAGCAGACTCAGGAAAACTGCAGGAGGGCATCTTAGTCACGGATAAAGCCACTTTTAACTGCAAGTTTGAGGTCATGTCGCACAATAACATATTACAGTAAATGTGATTTTAACACTGTGAGTGTTGCTTTTAATAATGTGAGAGCAACTAAGAATGTTGCATGAGAGTGATGTACTAGATGCCAAACTTTTTGGTCAAACCCCCCCCCCCCCAAAAAAAAAAAAAAAACTGTCAAGCTTCCTTGGGATCCCAAAACCCCAGAATATCTCTGGTCCTCCCTACAGACCAGTAGTAGCAAGTAATGGTTCCATAAATGAGAGAATATCCATCTACCTTGATGTCCAGATAAAACCAGTGGCAGAGGACAACAAATCTTTTGTTTTAGACTTTCTAGAGACTTTCTTGGGGGGATAAAATTAGAGATCTTGCAGTCAGTGATTCCACAATCCTGGTCACAAGAGACGTGGAAACACTTTATACAGTGCTTTCACACAGCTACTATATTCAAGTTGTAACAGAAGCATATGAATAGAATAGGAATGTATCACTAGGAGGGGCAGAAATTCTTGGAAGGGTATTTGCTCTAACCCTTAGGAACAACTATTTCATGTTTAACAGGTTTTATAAGCAGACTACTGGAATAGCAATGCAGGTGGTAGCCCCAGGCCTGGCCAGTGTGGCTCTTGGAAGATGGGAAGAGGATGCAGTGTCTCAAATGCACTATTTTGCATCTCTTTCATTGATGATATCATTATCATGTGGGAGGGGAATGAAGCCACACTAAATAACTTTTACAACTGTATTAGTAATTCCACTGACTTCCTGAAATTTACAACCTCACACAAGTCCTCGTTCAGCTTTTTAGACATAACCATATCTAAGGACATTGAAAAAATAATGCCTGTCCAATTACCTGTTCAGAAAACCAACCAGGGTTAACATGCTACTGCACAGCAAAAGCATATGCAACCACAGATCACTAAGAGAAATGTTATGAAATCTCAGGGGATAAGAATTGGACATGTCACCAAACTCAACCCCATCCTCATCCCCATCAGAACTTTAAAAGAGGCTGAGGACCACATTTTGTGGACCCCCCCCCTCCCCTGACACTCCTAGGGCTCTACAGAAACCAACAGCAGGATCCACAGGAAAACAGAAGAAAACGCATTGCACTCACTTTTATAGTATATTACAAAATAATTAGAAAGATCTCGATCTACAGCTGGGTGGTAATTACAGACAATAAACAACTGGAAAAACTCATAGGATCCCATCCTTGTTTTGTTTGCAAGAGAGCCAGGAATATTAAGGATTGGATAGAGTGTAAATTCAGACCCGAGGAGGACAATAAAAGAACTCACCCCTGTCCCCCACTCCCCCTTTTTGCACTTAACTGCAAATACATGAGCAACAAGGACTACTTCTGCCCAGCACTCAGGAGAAAAACCAACAACACTTCAGTAATTGTAACACTGCTTTTGTGATATACCATGCACAGTGTAATGGCTGCAGTTGTTTTTATGTAGAGGAAAACTGTGAACAAGTTAAAAATAACACTACCAGAGTCCATATTCTCAAAAAACAACTAGCGAAGCACTGCCTCGATTTCTCAGACCATGGAGGTTTCCACTTCCATATCCTGCCAAAGCTTACTATGGGTCCACTCAAAGGAAACAAAATTACTATCCTCAGAAAAATGTAGGTAAGCTGGCAGGTCAGGCTGGACACCCACCATCACCCTGGTCTAAACTCAAGCATTTCTATTAAAAGTGTGTTTGCATTCAGGGAACGTAAACCAGAAATCATACAGCTAAGAAAACTCTACTGTTTAAACCAGGATTTGGACATAAACTATTAAATTAACTCTAATTGGTGCTGTTAATATGAAAGTCAACAAAAAAATTATATTTGTGAATCACTTGGTATGGTTTAGCTAGTGAACTAATAACATGGGGGAAACAAGCCACTCTGTCTATTTTTTATTTTATTTTATTTGTGATCTCAAGATAGGTATAAATCTAAACAGTAACTGTCAAGAGATTGAAAATGCTTTTTACCACGCGATTTGCACAAACGTAAACAGCAAATTTCAGTTATTTAAAAATCTACTACTCTTGTGGAACTTGGGCTTTCCTTTTGTTAAGAGTAGGAAAAGGGGGCCAAACACTAGCCTTCTAGCTTGATTGACAGTCTGCAGCCATACTGATTACATCATCTAACCCTGCACAGGGCCCCATGTCATAGCCCCCTCTCTTAGGAAATTGGTTAACTGCTCTTCCACCTGATACCTCCCAATTTCTAGCCAGGCACAGAGCTGTCTAGCCCTCTTTTGCACTGACTTCATCACCTGCAACCTGGAGAGAGGCATAATCTGAACAAAAGAGCCCTGACTTTACCACTTAGAACCCAAAGAAAGGAGGAATCTGAACAGAAAAGCCCTCACTAACTGCTAGACTCAGGAAGAGACTTGACAGTGAAGACCCCAGACTGGAACACCATCGAACCATGCTCTGAGACCAGGAGCATTTTCCTTGTCACTGCAACTACCCCACAGGAATCAGGTCTAGATACTCTAGCCACTTGGTCTGCATTTTAACAATTTTTTTTTAATTTGCAGTACAATAAAAATGATCCCAGGGCATCTGTCCACAGTGCTGTATTTGTTACATCATAGGCACAATTTGCCTATGCTCAAATAAAATCTGAGATTCTTACTTTTATTATAGGGTTTTTCCACTCTGCAGTTCACCACTTGGTGAGTTTTCATTCCTTGGGCACAGAAAGCCTGTACAACAGGTTCTGAGGTCTCAAACTTTGCGTACATTTTCCTCCTACCTGTGCACATCAATGAGCTCTGTAAAAATGAGTACTGTGACTTGTTTCAGCTGTAAGATATTTCTCTGGGTGCAAGTATTTGAAAAAAATGGGTAGTTCCAAGTGACTTCCTCCCTTGCATATAAAAAGCTTCTGTCATCATCAGGAAGATGAATGGGGACTGGTCACATTTATCAAGTATATGAGCCTCTTACAAGCAAGCGCTGTAAACTTTTTTGCTACACAAGAGAAGATTAGCCTTTCATAGTGTATTTCAGAAGATATGAGCCCTGTAAAAGTGGGGCACAGCCTCATATTACATTCAGTACAAGCATTGATGAGGACAAGCAGACTGGAAAAAGTTGTGTAATAAAGCTTTCATAAGTAGTTCCAAGGAATGAGCCATACAAAGGCAGACACAGCCTCTTATATTACATGCCTGGCGATGGCTTTGTAAAAGCAGGCATTTTCAATAATCAAAGTGTAAATAGCTGTATTAGATAGACTTGAAGCTCAGGTAAAAGTGTTTTCTTAAATATAATTCTATAGTGGTAGCTCATGGTGTGTTGCCAAGTTTCATTTGTTAAAACTAAAAACCTTTTAACTATGAGGTTCCACAGGCTCCTGAGCTGGTAAACCCTCATGGGTCTTTCAGGAATATTCAAATAAGGGACTAACCTCTAAGAGTTAGGATTTGGCACTTCTAATTCCTATTCTGTCTGACCTCTCTTACTTCGACCTCTTCACTACGACTCTCACCTCTACCCCAAATTGCTGTACTTCTCACCTCATGCAACACTTTTTTTCTTCTTTCTTCTGCTGTCACTACCTCTATTCCCTAAACTCCCTTTCACTGAACTTCATATTCCTCTCTCTGTGAACTTTCCCAGACTCCGAGTTCCGCATCTCAAACATTTCTTTCTTGATTGTGTATATAGTAATAGTTTGTCAGCTGTTTTCAACAGTTTCTGTACATTGATAATTAACAGCATTAGCTTTATTATTTACTTGTTAAACTAGTGTATTCCTTACTGTATTTTCTCTGTAGTCATTAGTTACTTTTTTCTTTTGTAAACTTTGAATGTACTCTTGTGGAGATTTTCTCCCCAGGCCTCTGCTGAAAAATGGTTCTGGCTCAGTTGGACTTTCCCCGTCATCTGTTTAATAATTAAAGGTGTGCATAGCCAGATAAATGCCACTTTTGCCCGGTGAACATTTTTTAAAATTATTTCTGCCTGGAGCATTGACTTAAGTTTGATCTTCTTTTCCCGGTTAAGGGTTGCCACAGTGGATCACCTATCCACTCATGATTGGCAGTGGAGTTTTACAGTGTTGAGTTTGCCAGCCCGACGCCCAGCCTTCCATGGAAGGCACACACACACACACACACACACACACACACACACACGCCTAAGGCTAATTTAGTGTCTCCAATCTACCTACAGCATGTCTTTGGGATGTGGGAGGAAACTGGAGCACCCTCAGGAAACCCACGCGACCACAGGGAGGACATGCAAACTCCAGACAGAAGGCACCCCAGCCGAGAATTGAACCGGAGAACCTCTTGCTGTGAAGCAGCAACGCTAACCGCTGCACCACCATGGCTGCCTTAAATTGGACAAGTAAAGCAGCTTTTATGTCTTACTTTAAATAGTTCTCTCACATTTAATCTGCTTAATCATAGCACTGAATGACACAAATTTAGTTCACAGTCGAGGTACATTGCACTAGTACCACTGTGTGTGATTTGCCATGGTTTTGCTTTTGGTGGAGGGAGGCTGCTTTTAGGAAGCTAGTGAATAGTTGCAAAAAACCTGGCTATACCACTGCAATTAAACTAGTTGTTTTTAAGAATACAGTCTTCTTTTGTGCCCCTTGGGAGCAATTAGAAGCAAATTACTTTTAAATGTGTGTGTTTGTGTTTAACTGCCATAGTTATATTTTGAAGGTCATACTACCCAGTAATGTAGGCTTTGTGTGTAAAATGCATCTATGAATGTCGCATATGTTATTTTAGAGATTAAGAGCTTTAGGCTGAAATCTTAACAAGGCCCATGTCATTTTTTTAAATAGGTCAGTAGTTATACTGCCACCAACACAAAGAACAACAGTTGGGTCTTTTATCATAACCAGCTTGATCTGTGCTTGAATGATTGATGTTCAGAGGAAAGAGAAGCTCATGAGGTGAATCTTGACATCCATGTTATGTACACACAAAAAGCAGGGCTATGTTCATAGGGTCATAAGCCTATATTAGGCTAATGACCACTGAGGCCTTTATTAGCCTACCCAAGTATCCACTTTGGTTGAGATATGGAACTCGGAGTTTGGGAAAGTTCACAGAGAGGGATATGAAGCTCAGTGCCTTAGAGGTTATTTTTAGGGGTATATGTAAGCTAGCTCAAGATTTACTGACTGCCTATAGCATAGGTTCTGACCTAAGGTGCATTTCTGATTTCATATCCACTGGTCCTCGTTAGACTTGAAGAGGTTTGGGGAAAAGCTCTGCTTCACACGGTTGGGAATTCTGTTCCAGATAAGGGGATCTCTGAGAAACATACCTTTCCCTCCAATATATCCTTTTGTCACAAATGCAAAGTTTAAATCTCTAGATTGAGTAATTCTGATGCTGTTCATTTTGCAGATATGCAAAAGGTCTGCCAGAGTGAAATCCAAGGATGCTTTGTACAGCAGGCATAGATCATCTCTCAACAGTCTGTAGAAAACAGAATATAGAGAGAGGGCTTTAAGGTGATCTGCATAGGTTCATAGGTTCATAGGTTCATACTAGGCTATCTGCCCGAGGGCATTTACAAGCCTAGCCCATAGTTTTGTGGCTTACGCCACCCCTTTAGTATGGGGAACTATACCCATTATTTTGCTGTGCCTCTGTTGAGCAGTGACACTGAGGTAATCCCTGGGGTATATCTGCGATCTCCCATCCATTGGTCAAGATTTCTCTTGAACAAGGCCAGCGAGGTGCTCTGCCTCACATATACCGGGATTTTATTCCACAGCATAGGGAGTCTTTGGGTGATGAATCTATCCCTCCAGCGCGTCCTATTAATAGCCGTGTCGAGGTTTAAGTCTCCTGCCCTTGTGGCTCTGACGGATCTAGATTTTTTGAGGTGAAGCATATTCATCAAATCTGGGTTTGACATGGCCTTGTATGTTAGGCAAAGGTCACCTCTGAGCAAGCGGTGGCGACTGAATAGAGCTGGAGTTCTTTCAGTCGGGCAGCATAGGACAGATGTTTGAGACCCTTTATCCTTTTGGTGAGGAACTTTTGTGGCCTCTCCAGCTGCTGCAAGTGTCGGGTCAGATACATTCCGAATGGGGCATTGTACTCAATCATTGGTCTGATGAGTGATGAGTATAGGGAGACTATGACCTCCCTTGATCTAGATGAGAATCCCTTAATGATAAGGTGGGCAATGTAGAAGGTCTTCCTAACTACTTTAGCTACATGGGTGTCGAATGACAGACTACTATCAACCTGGGTCCCCAGGTCCCTGATAACTTCTTCTATGCTCAGTGGATTGCCACCTATTTGGTAGCTAGGGGAAACCTTGTTTTTCCCGAAGGGTATGACTATGCATTTTTTGGCATTTAACTTTAGGCCATGGCTCTGGCACCAGTTATCTGTTTCTGTGAGACCCTTCTGAAGGATATCTGTGTCAGATGTGTTTTCTACTATGGCCCAGTTTGCAGTCATCTGCAAACTTTGTCAGCCATAACCCTCCTGTGTTTGCTTGTACTTGGAAAAGTAGATGCCAAACAAGAGTGGGCCCAGGACTGTGCCCTGTGGTACACCACTTGTGACAGGCTTTGAGTCTGACATGGCGCCAGCAACTCTGACCCTGTGTGTTCTGTCACTCAGCCAGTTTGCAACCCATCTTGTGATGTATGGGTTAACATTTAAGCTGATGAGTTTTTCAATGATACCCGAGTGGGGTATTGTATCAAGGCCTTCGCCAGATCGAGGTAGGCTGTATGGACTGCCTTTCCCTCATCAATGGCTTTGGTGACTGTTTCAAAAAGTCAACCAAGTTTAGAAGGCATGATCTGCCTTTGACAAAGCCAAACTGGGATGGATCCAAAGTCTGCAAATTCCCTATGTCTTTATTTATGAGGTCCATTATGATCCTCTCCATGGCTTTGCAGATAAGGCTTGTCAAGCTAATGGGCGGTAATTTCCAGGGTCGGTGGAGGCACCGCCTTTGTGAAGTGGGACCACAGTTGCAGTGCGCCACTCCTGGGTGCGTATCCAGAGGTAAGACTATGATTAAACAGCTGTCCTAGCTGTGGGTTTAATTCCTCATTGAGTTCGTGGAGCACACAGCCGGGGACACCATCAGGTCCCATGGATGCTGTGTTTTTGCTTTGGAGAGAGCAGTTCTCACTTGGGCGTTGGAGATGTTTGGGGGCTGCAATCGCTTGGTATAGATATCTCTCCTTTTGGGGGAGGGGAGAAGTTTGCACTGAACCTGTCAGCCAGTATGTTGGCAATGTCTGTAGGATCAGTAATCTTCACATCATTTTGAACTAGTTCTGAGCATATCTGGGAGGTTCCTCCCAGGTTTCTAACATAGCTAAAGAAGGCCTTATGATTGTCTTTTGAGTCTTTAGCTATTTTCTCTCAAAATTTGCTTTGGATGATTTTATGAGAGCTCTAAGTTTTTACTTATAGTGATCAAGGGTGTCTTACCTTTTAAGGATTTTGCTCTATCTTGTAGTAGCTTCCTCCTTTTGTTGTAGAGTTTGTTTATGGCTGGGGTCCACCAGACTGGACGCTTGCCTTTGGTACAAAGAGTCTTTGTTTTGCTTGGGATTGCCTTATCCATGCAGTCCTGCAGGTGCTGGTAGAAGGCATTTGTAAGTGATTCAGCGGCTTGAGTACTGTTTTCCGCCGGCTCAGGGGCTTAAAGGAGACCACACTAGTCTTTAGAAGTGTGAAGTCGGCTTTGAGAAGTTCTTTACTGTGGTCTTTTTATTTCAGGTGGGGTGGGATGAGGACCTCCAGCGAGATTAGTTTGTGATCTGATCTCACCAGTGAGGGGTATACTTCGGTGTTGAACATTGTGCTCCCATGTTCGTGATGATGAGATCAAGTATGTTTTCTCCTCTTGTGGGGATGGTGACTAGTTGTTCCATGGCATTTGAGTTTATGAATTCCAGGAACTTTTGGGCTAGGGTGTTTGGGCTTGAGTAGTGTTCCCAGTCTATATTAGGGTAATTGAAGTCACCTAGTATGATGGTGTTTGGTGATACATTTATCCCCTCTAGTGTTTTCAGGAAGGCCATGTGAGGTTCCTGAGTTTGTGAGGGTGGCCTGTAACATGCTACAATTTGCAGAGCAGTCTTGCCTATGGTTAATTGCACCTGGATGGTCTCCGATGCATCGTGCGTTGCCACCAGTCTTGAGGTGTGGGTGTCTTTGATGAATATGGATACTCCCCCTCCTTTCTTGGTATCGTCTGGATTTTGGGGCCGGAACGCATGATAAGAGGTAAAACCTGATAGTGCTGGGGTGCTCTCAGGAGCCTTGAACCAGGTTTCTGTCACTGCACAGACATCGATGTTCTCCATACTGAGAAGGGCCTCGAGTGCGTGCATTTTGAGATTTAGACTTCTGGCATTGAGCAGCATTACCCTTAGTTTTTTCCTTTTTGTGTTCTAGGGTGGTAGGTTTAGAATTTGAGCCTTGCCTAAAAAGGCACTATGGGGTGGCAAGAGCCTTTGCCAATATCCGAATCCCAGGGTGACAGGTGCAAGCCGTCCTTGCAAAGCAGCGTGGCTTGTCCAGCATGTCATCCCAGGCAGACAGACATTGGATCCCCTTTGAATGACACCAGAGTTTAAGCCAATTGTTAAAGCTGATCATCTTATCTCTGTATTGTGGCATCATTCTTGGTGAAGGTAGGATACTGCTCAAGGTCAGGGTCATACCTGCCTGGGCTACATAATCAGAGAGCTCCTCAATGTCTCTTTTCATGTAGTCCAAGGAGGTACGTCTCAGGTCGTTTACACCAGCGTGGACAATGACTGAGTCGTATTTGTACCTGCTGTTGAGAGACCTGAGTGCTTGCGTTATGTGGCGGATTCTAGCACCCGACAGGCAGCTTACTGTGACCTTCTCCTTACTCAGTCTGGTGAGCGGGACGTCAGTGTGTCTGACTATGGAGTCACCAATGACTAGTGTGTCTGGCATTGTGTTTGGCCTTAAGGGCTGTGACTGTTTGACACTCTGACTGTGAGGTCTATGTGTTGCAGGTGTTGTGTTCTGAGGTGGTGGTTGTTTGGGTGTCTGCTTTGGTGGCCTCTGCTGTTTTGGTAGATTTTTGATCAGAGCCCAGTATGTCTTTGTGTGTTTATGTGTATGATTTGAGGTTGTGATGGTACTATGTGAGACTGGGTCTATAGTGTGTGTGGTAACCTTCTCCTCCTGACTGGTCTTGCCAGTCCTATGTTGAGAGAGCTCAGCCTCCAGTTTGGCCGTATAGTTGCATCTCTCACATGTATTTGTGTTTTGTGGGAGGAGGAGAGGGTTGTCTGTGTACATGAGGCAATTGTAACATTGCCTCAATATTCCATGCTGTTTACGTCCTGTATCCTTTCTGTGAGGAACCAGTTGTTGCATGTGCCTGGTCAAGTATTGTACTCTGTGATGGGCCTGATGAGGGCTGAATACAGTGGAACAATGACTTTCTTGGACCTAGATGCAATGTTCTTGCTTATAAGTTGAGCAACATAGAATAATGTTCTTACTACCTTAGATACGTATTGGTTGAAGAAAGCATGTCTCTTTCTGTATATGTACCCAAATCCCGGACTACTGGTTATAATCTTAGTGGTGTGTTATCAACGACGTAATTTCCTAGGATGGCTGACTTCCCAAAGGATACTATTATGCATCTCTTGGCATTGAGTTTTAAGCCATGGCTTTGGCACCAGTTATTTGTCTGTGTTAGTCCTTCGTGTAGGAATTCAGTGTCTTGGAGGGATTGTGTGACGGCTTCCAGTCTGCACTCATCTGTAAGCTTGGTAAGCCAGAGGCGCTTGACAATAGCCTTGACTTCTGCGAAGTAGATGCTGAAAAGTAGTGAACTCAGCATAGAGCTCTGAGGGACTCCACTAGAGACCAGCGTCTTTGGGTGGTCTCGCCCAACCTAACTACTTGGCTCTGTGTGCCAGCTAGCTATCAAATGAGACCTAATCATAACTCTGTGTAATAAGTAGAGCTTTTCCTCCTCTCACATACTATAGTAGTTAAGAACATGTTTTAAAATATTTACTTTATATTGAAATTGATTCTCTTGGACTTTGCAAGATAATTACACCACAGTATATGCCTATGATCATTTTATGTTCAAATTCAGGTCCTATGCTTAAAGTTTTTTTAGGTTCATGGGTACATGCTAGGTAATGCATCTATAAACCATTACAAGCCTAGCCAAAAACTCACTTAAGTTCCCTCTAGCCTTAAGAAGAGCAAAACAAGATAGACCAGAGGAGAATTTGAGACTTACCCATCCAATTATCTAGGTTTACCTTGAAGGAAGCAAGGGTGTTACTCTACTTGAAACACAGCAGAAGCTTGTTCCAGATGTGATGGACCCATTAGTATATGATTGTGTCATAGCAGTGTGCATTATCTGCGGATGAAGGCTTAATTCCTTTAACTGGTTATTTGAGGTATCATTTGTTCCATGAAGGAATAGGAGGTCAAAGAAGGTTGGATCTTTCATGGCTCAAAAGGTTAGACACATCTCCATGGAGGAGTCTATAAGAGACTGATTACAGAGAGAGGGCTGCCATTCTACCCTGGTAACTAAGATGCCTTTAGTTATGAATCTCTGAGGTCTCTCAAGTTAAGTGATATGCTCAGACATATGTCTTGTCGAAAGGTATATTGTATTCAGTAATGGATCTGATGAAATACAACTAAAGGGAAATAAGACGTCTCCGGATCTAGTGGAGATGCCTTTGGAAATTAGATGAGCTGGATAGAGGGCATTCTGAACTACTGTAGAGACAGGATGGTCTACTGATAAGGAATTATTAACAAGAGTGACTAGAAACCTTATGACAGTGTCTGATTGGAGGGATATATGACAGTGTTTTATTTGCCAAAATGAGCAATGCTACATATTTTCACATTTAATCTGAGGCCATTGTCCTTACACAAATTGTTTACATGGTGTAACCTATTTTGTAGTAATTGTGAGTCTGTGAAAGATTGAATAATAAGATCCAGTTTACAGTTCTCTGCAAACTTGGCCTGAAGGTCTGAGAAATAGATGCCAAATAGGAGAGCACCCAACACTGAGACCTGTGGTACACACTGGTGACTTTTTTTTGCTTTCCGAAGTGGCACTACTGACTAACCCCATGGGTTCTCTCAGGCAACCAGATAGCTATCCAGCACACAACATAAGGATTTATATTCAGATATATACAAGCCTATCAGTAATGCCTGCTTGGAGACTGTCCGAGGCCTTGGCTTGATCCAGATATACTGTATGTACCGCATAACTTCTATCCACTGTTTCCCTTATTTTTCAAATAAATTAATGAGATTAAAGAGGCAGGACTTTCCTTTGATAGAGACAAATTGGTGAGGGTCCATGGTTAAGAGACTTTCAATATTTAGATTAAGAAGGTCTGGGATAATGTGTCTTAGCTTTACATATGAGTCTAGTGAGACTAACAAGTCTGTAATTAATAGGGTCTGTGGTTGGATCACCATTGTGTAATGGTATTAAAATTGCTTTTTTCCAGACTTCAGGAATGTAATCCATGGAGAGGCTTAGATTAAAGTGGGGGTAATCAGGAGTCTGCATAAGCCATATTTCGCATTAATAATCAGGCAACTTGGTATATTATGTAAAACCACAACACAATTGTTCCACACAGTGGAGCTAATAATAAATGGTCATTCTTTTATTGAATGAGGTAAGCGCTTTCACGGATAAAATTCCACTTCTTCAGACCATATAAAATAACTTCACACAGATTTACTTAAATAAATAGCCCAAAAACATGTGACCAATCAATTACCTTAAGCCAATTAACTTAAAGATGTAACAGAATTAAAAATCATTACTGATAACCAAATACATCATTTAAAACTCTAAATCTCTAAGGTAACTAAAATAGAGCAATCATAATTACAGTAATATACACATGAATTCATTCATAACTTAATAAAAATATATATATTAAGGAAAATTTAAAAATATGTATCTATATTTGATTTACATAAACTAATCATTGCCAAAAAGGCTATTTAAATTTTACTTAATGTTTTAATGGTCTGGCTCTTAGAAATGGTTTCAGCGATACTTTGGTATTTAAACCAGGGGTCTTATCTGCTTTTAAGTGCAAAATCCATCTTTGTTCTGCTGCTTCAGTTTGATTTTTTATGTTCCCTCCCCTCTTACTAGTTCTTACTATTTCCAGTACCATAAATCTAAATGTGTGTCAGACCTTTTTCAGCTACATGCATGGCTAATGCACTACTTTCATTCCTATTTCTGAAATCACGTATATGTTCTAGAATCCCATCTCTCAATGGACGGTTGGTTTTCCCAATATAGTAGTGAAAATGCAGTGCAGTAGGAAAAATAAACCACGTTTTTAGTATGGCAGTCTGCATAAAAAGAAAAATCTACTGTAAAACCTAAATGTGGGTGTACAAAATGTGTTCCTACATGTATATATGGACAGGCCATACATCTCCTGCAGATGTAGGTACCTACTCTATCTGATTGCATACTATCCAAGGTACTGTGGGATTTATAGCAAAGATGACTCTTCAAAGTCTTATTATTCCTAAAAGTAAAACTCGGACCTTTATCTATTATCCCATCCAATTCCTGTATTGTTGATAATATCCCCCAATTTTGTTTAATGACATCACAAATTATATGAATGTTACTGGCAAAGGTTAATGTCATTCTTAAATTATTGTCATTGGGAGGGCTACTTGTATATGTATTTGGTTCCTGTACACCTGCGTTTGCATTGCAATAATATGGTTTGCATCTACCTGTCCTGTAAAACTTTGAAGAGTCATCTTTGCTATAAATCCCACAGTACCTTGGATAGTATGCAGTCAGATAGAGTAGGTAAATTACAGTCCTTCAAAATTTCTGCTATCAGAATTATAGCAGGCACATCTTTATAATGGCATATTTGTCTACTTTTTAATTCTGTGTTAGCTTTTTTTAAACTTATTTATGTACAAGATTGGTTTAGGGAATGTTTGTAGTTGCAGGTATATGTATTTACTTATATTTTATGGGGGCGTATGTTCTTTGAACTTTGGCACTGCCTTAGTACAACTATTTGCTTTCTATGAGGACATACTCCAGACATGTCATTGAGGAAATCTATAAACATATGTGGATGAGTCTCATACCACTTATGTTTTAATGGGCACAAAGCCAACTGTGGTTGTTTGCAGGGAAGACCAATACGTGGAGAAATTCTGGCTGTGAAATGGGCACCAAAAGTTGGGTAAACTGAAGTGTAATGATCTACTGTTGTAGTGATCTCTCTTTGAAGAATTACTGTTATGGTAAGCACCCTGTATAGCTGTACTATATTCATGCAAGTATTTCATTTGGGGTTCCACTCTTTATTCAGAGTATTCCTAGTATTGACTCTTTAGACCATTACAATTTCTTTCTGCAGACTGTGCAATTTCTTTGCATGTGTTAATATGTGAATATGATGCTACCTGCTTTGCTCAACATCATCTTAATTAGAAGAAAGGTGTGGTTAAAAGGAGAGAGTCATACCCAGGCAGTATTTTGAACAGAATGTGATCTCCCTGCCTGGGAGCTTTTCCCAGCTTCAAAGACAAAGAACTGGGTAAAACAAAGTCTGTTTTGTGGTACTTATTTTATTGCATCTTCTCAGAACAGGAAACTTTCATTTTGCATTAAAAGACTTTTTCACAAGTCATATTAGTCAAGATCCTACATAAAGAGATTGCATTTCATATGTAGTGAGAGGGACTAAACTCAGAAATTAGAAATGTATTGGTCTTTCCCTTGAGTTTAATATCAAAGTTCTTGTGAGTGACAGTCTGCCGTGTGTTTACCTCCATACCTGGTGATGAAGACTTCAGTTTCTCCCCCTATAGATTTCCCCTGTCCTATTCATTATACCGAGTAAAGTGAAAAGGAGAATAGGCTTACTCCCATATGACTGGTACATATATGCAGCTTTAGAGCTGGTAGAAGGAACTGCATAGGTTGAATGGAAGAATGCCTATTAATAGCTACTCCCCAGCCCACTCCATGAACTTAAAGAATTCATTAGTCCAGGTAAAGAAGAATTTACCTCAAGTTGTTGCACAAAGGATTAATACAAATGGTACAGTCCTCTTACAAATTGACAGATTATTCAAGATTTTTGTTTGGTCCAAAGAAAGGGTATTAATGTCAACTGAATATGGACCATTAATCATGTAGAAGGCATTTGAAAGTTCCAAAATTAAGATTGCAGCTGTCTAGACTCTCATTCCTTTACTTCCTTAGAAAGGCTGAGTGCTGACTTTAAAAGTAGGAACATGTGCATTGGATTTATAGACCTTGCAGATATTTTATCAGATTTCAAGTAAGATGAGAACATTTTCAGTTTTCATTGCTCCACCTTGATTTAGTCAGTATTTCCACACTGTTTGCCAAAAAGCAAACGAGGTGGAGGTGTTGCCATTCTATACTCCAACCAATTTACTATCTCTCCACTCTTAACCCCTTTACCCAGCTTTGCTCCTTCAGAAATCCTCATTGTAGACTCATCTTAACTCCCATAAAAATGTGCTATTGTCTCCATCTATATCCCCCCCCCCCCCGGTGACAACATTCCTATTCTTGAAAACTTTCTCTCCTGGCTCTCCCACAATGTTACCTATGAAACCATTATACTTGGTGATGTAAACATTGATTGGGCTTCACTTTCCTCATCTTCCCCTACTCATAGCCTCAATCTATATGGCTTCCGCCAACTCATATCTCTCCCTTACCAGAACCAACAAAACCTCTACCTCTGGATCTGTTTTAGACTGGATCCTGACATCCAACCCATGTATCTACCATAACCCTGGCACATTCCCAACTCTCTCAGTGACCACTCTCCAACCTATGTCCATAGGTACTCTGAACAATCACTCAAAGAACACCTCTGCAAAGTATGCCACAATCTGACCCACTTCAACCCAGACAAGTTTAACTCCACACTGTCCAGCATCAACTGGACCTTCCACTATAACCTCCCTCTAAATGATGCCGTAACTGCCTTCAACAGAATATTTCTAGATATACTGAACACCATGGCCACGTCTAGAAAAATCAGAGTAAAATCAAACTGTGCCCCCTGGCTTACCAAGCAATCTTGCTCTATTATGCACCAGAGGGACACTGCATGGAAAACATGGTTCAAAGATAAAATCCCTCCCCTATTGCAACACTACAAAGAACTCAGAAACAAGTGTAAGAAATTAATCATTAATGATAAAAAAATCATTTTTCATTTCCAACCACTGCAGCCCTCATACCAACCCCAAGAAATTCTGGTCCACAATTGACTCAATCCTCAACCCCAATCACCCAAAACCCTTCCCCCTCAATACTGCAGTTTAAACTGCTACCCTACTAAACATTTGCTTCATATAGTTTCATAGTTTCATAATATAGTACTAGGCTATCTGCCCTAGGGCATTTATAAGCCTAGCCAAAGTGTATGTGGCTTTCGCCACCCCATGTAATGATACAAAAGTGTGCAATTTAAATTAAATTTAGTTTACTGTGCCTCTATCTAGCAATGACGCAGAGATGACCCCCCCGGGGTAAACCTACGTTCGCCCATCCATTCGTCCAGATTTCTCTTGAAGAGAGTCAGTGAGGGGCTCTGCCTAACATGGACAGGTATCCTGTTCCAGAGTGCGGGAAGCCTCTGGGTTATGAATCTGTCCCTCCAGCATGTCCTATTCATATTTGTGCTGAGGTTTAGATCTTTAGCTCTCGTGGCTCTGATGGATTTGGATTTTTTGAGGTGGAGCATGTCCATTAATTCTGAATTGGACATGGCCTTGTATGTAAGGCACAGATCACCTCTGAGCAGGCAGTATGCTACTGAATAGAGCTGGAGCTTTTTCATTCTGGCAGCATATGACATATGCTGGAGACCCTTGATCCTTTTGGTAAGGTACTTTTGGGGTCTCTCCAGCTGCTGTAGGTGCCGGGTGAGGTACATACCAAATGGGGCATTGTACTCAATCATAGGTCTGATAAGGGAGGAATGTAAGGGTACAATGACATCCTTTGATTGGATGTGAATCCCTTCATGATAAGGTGGGCAAGGTAGAAGGTCTTTGTAACCACTTTGGTGATGTGGGTGTCAAATGAGAGGTCACTGTCAACTTGGGTCCCCAGGTCTCTGATTACTTTTTCCGTACTTAATGGATTACCACCTATGTGGTAATTTGTGGGTACTTTGTTTTTTCCAAAGGGGATGACTATACATTTTTTGGCATTTAGTTTAAGGCCATGACTCTGGCACCAGTCGTCTGTTTCTGTGAGGCCCTTCTGGAGGATGCATGTGTCAGCTGGTGTGTCGACTATGGCACCTAGTTTGCAGTCGTCTGCGAACTTTGTCAGCCACAACCCCCCCTATGTTTGCGTGCACATCTGAGAAATAAATGCCGAACAAGAGGGGTCCCAAGACAGAGCCCTGTGGGACTCCACTTGTGACTGGCTTAGAGTCTGACATAGCTCCAGCTATTCTGACATTGTGGGTTCTGTCCTTTAGCCAGTTTGCAACCCATCTTGTGACAAACGGGTGTACATTTAAGCTGTTGAGCTTGTCTAAGATGCCTGAGTGGGGTATTGTGTCGAAGGCTTTTGCCAGATCCAGTTAGGCTGTATGAACTGCTTTGCCTTCATCGATGGCTCTAGTGACTGTTTCAAAAAAGTCCACCAGGTTTAAAAGACAGGATCTGCCTTTTACAAAGCTGAACTGGGTAGGGTCAATTGTCTGTAGGTCCCCGATGTCTTTGTTTATGAGTTCCATAATGATCCTTTCCATAGCTTTGCAGACCAGGCTGGTCAAGCTTATGGGGCAGTAGTTTCCAGGGTCTGTAGAGGTGCCACCTTTGTGGAGTGGGACCACTGTAGCTGTACGCCAGTGTTCAGGGACGTATCCTGTAGCAAGGCTAAGATTAAACAGCATTCTTATGTGCGGGTTTAGCTCCTCTAGGAGTTCACGTAGCACGCAACCCGGGACACCGTCAGGTCCCATGGATGCTGTATTTTAGCTTTGCTGAGGGCAGCTCTCACCTGGACATCTGAGATTTCTGGGAGGTTGCATTCAGCTAAGATATTTATTTCGTCTTTTGGGGGAGAGGGAGGGGAGAAATTTGCACTGAACCTGTCTGCCAGTATGTTGGCAATATCTGTGGGTTCAGTGTATTTTTTGCCGTTATGAACTAACTCTGCACATATCTGAGGGTTTCCGCCCAGGTTTCTAACATAACTGAAGAAATCCTTGTGATTATCTTTAGTATCCTTAGCGATTTTTCTCTCGAAGTTGGCCTTTGATGATTTTATTAGCGAACGTAGTTTTTTGCTAGTGCTGATCAGGGATGCCTTCCCTTTATGGGATTTTGCTCTGTCTTGCAGTAGCTTCCTTCTCTTGTTATAAAGTTTGTTTATGGCTGGGGTCCACCAGATAGGATGCCTGCCTTTGGTGGAAAGGGTCTTGGTTTTATTTGTGATTGCATGATCCATGCATTCTTGGAGATGCCCGTAGAAAGCATTTGTGAAGGATTCAGCAGTGTGGGATGTGGTTTCCACTGGCCCAGGGGGCTTGAAGGATACCATTTTAGTCCTAAGGAGTGTAAAGTCGGCTTTTGAGAAGTTTCTCACTGTAGTCTTTTGTGCTGGGGGTGGAGGTGGGATATGAATATCTAGGGTTATTAGTTTATGGTCTGATCTCACTAGTGAGGGGTATACTTCCGGTGTTGAGCATTTTGTCCCCATGTTTGTGATGATCAGGTCACGTATATTATTTCCCCTTGTGGGGGAGGTGACTAGTTGTTCCATCGCATTTGAGTTGATGAATTCCAGGAACCGTTGGGCTAGGGTGTTGGGGCTTGAGTAATGCACCCAGTCTATGTTTGGGTAGTTGAAGTCTCCCAATATGATGGTATTTGGTGAGACATTCATATCCTCCAGTGTCTTCAGGAAGGCTGAATGGAGTTCCTGAGATTGCGAGGGTGGTCTGTAGCATGCTTCAAGTTGTATAGCAGTTTTGCCTGCGGTTAGTTGAACATGGATGGTCTCCGATGCTTCGTGCATTGCCACTAACCTGGAGGTGTGGGTGTCTTTAATGAATATAGACACTCCCCCTCCTTTTGTGGTTCGGCCCAGGTTTTGGGGCCGAAATGCATGATACGAGGTATAACCTGGTAGGGCTGGGGTGCTCTCAGGAGCCTTGAACCAGGTTTCAGTTACTGCACAGACATCAATGCTCTCCATACTGAGGAGTGCTTCGAGAGCCTGCATCTTGAGATTTAGACTTCTGGCATTGAGCAGCATTACCCTTAGTTTTTTTCCTTTATTGTTTTCTAAGGTGGTGGGTTTGTCTTTTGAGCCTTGCCTAAAAAAGGCACTATGGGGGTGGCAAGAGCCTTAGCCAATATCCGGAAGCCCAGTGGTGACAGGTGCAAGCCATCCCTTGTGAAGCAGCGTGGCTTGTCCAGCATGTCATCCCAAGCAGACAGACATTGGATCCCCCTGGAATGACACCAGTAATTGAGCCAATTATTAAAGCTGATCATCTTGTCTTTGTATTGTGGCATCATTCTTGGTGAGGGCAAGATGCTGCTCAGGGTCATACCGGCCTGGGCTACATAATCAGGGAGCTCCTCTATGTCTGTTTTCATGTAGTCCAAGGAGGTACGTCTCAGGTCATTCACGCCAGCATGGACAATGACGGAGTCATATTTGTACATGCTTTGGAGTGACCTGAGTGCTTGTGTTATGTGGCGGATCCTAGCTCCCAACAGGCAGCTCACCGTTACAAACCTAACTCAACATACTCCCAAAGCCTCTTCTCTGCTTTCACCCCTCACCCTTTCTTCCTCTGATACCTTTTCCTTGCAACCTGCTTCCACCACATTTATCAAGTCCCAATTAAATAAACTCAAACCTTGCTCTCCCTCTGTAGACAATTTACACCCCCCCTTCCTTAAAATTGCTTCAAATTCTATTGCCTATCCTCATTAATCGTTCCATTGCTGAGTCTGTTGTCCCCGACTTATGGAAATCCTTTTACACAATTCCTCTCCATAAAGGAGGAAACTCCACTGATCCCTCAAACTATCATCCCATTGCTATACTATCCCTACTCTCCAAAATACTCAAAACGTGTTCATTCTCAGCTATTCAAACACTTGCTTGGCAGTAATCTATTAACTCCCACCCAATATGGCTTCAGACCTCATCACAGCACATCTACTGCTCTACTCTCATGTAGCAGAAGCCCGTGACAACAACCTTCTTCTTTCTTGTCTATTCCTTGACCTCTCTAAGGCTTTTGATATGGTCTCCCACTCCAAACTCTTAACTAAACTTTCTGACCTTCACCTCTCTACCTCTTCTATAGACTGGTTCACTAGTTATTTATCTACTAGACTACATTCTATACGCTAGCAAACTGTCACCTCCTCATTTCTGCCAGTCTACACTGGTGTTCCCCAAGACTCCATTCTGGGTCCCCTCCTGTTCAATATCTTCACTAATAACTTACACTCTGCTGCTAAGCTGTCAACACTCTTACAATATGCTGATGATTCCACCCTTATTACCACTACCCACAGTATCCCTGAGCTTCTTTCTCTTACCCAAAACACTTTCTCTTCCATTGAAACTTGGTTCACTGACAATCAACTAATCTTGAATCCCAAAAAACTAAACTTCTACTTTTTCTTCCTAAAACACTTAACATAAATCCTCTTTCTCCGTCACCTCCCTTAATACCATCATCAGACCAGAACCACATATAAATTACTACGTGTCACCATAGATTAACTAAAATTCGATGTACAGATCAATCCATGCATAAAGAAAACCCACCAAAAACGTGGCCTTCTGTACCGTAATCATAAATTTCTTCCTCCCTCCTCCAAGCCTTCCCTAGCCAAATCTCTCCTTTTACCCTCTTTTCTGTATGCTGCTCCTGTCCTTACTAACCTCCAGTCCTCTCTTCTCAGCAAACTAGAGAAAACTTACAACAAAATAACTAAGTTTGCCTCCAGCCTCCCATGTAAATCCCACCACTGCCAAGCCCTTAGGTCTTTGCAATGGCCTGAATTCCCCATACAACTGCTCCTCCCTCAACTACATGTAAGTCACTCTACTGCTTGTCCCTCTATCTCTAATATGGTAGCACTATACAACCCCCAGCGTCAGCTTCGTACATCTGACAAACATCTTCTGGACATCTACAAACCCATGAAAAATATAGGGAAGTCTCTATACAAATACTCAATAGCCCACTTCTGGAACTCCCTCCCACATAATATAAGAAACATCTCTCATCTCTCCCAGTTCAAACATGAACTTAAACACTATCTCCTAAACACCTGGTCCTGCCCCTGTCAAACTACAACTTGATTCTTGTTAATTTCCATTTGTGATTGTGTAGGACTATACATCAACAAGGAAAATTCAGAATTTAGTACGGTGCCAGTGAAAAGTATGTCTAGAAGCCTTGTTAGGTACTGTTTAGCTAAACATCTTCCTTATCCAGGAGATGAATTGGGATATGGTTATCCTG
The DNA here is from genome assembly GCF_019279795.1 of Protopterus annectens. Classification (NCBI taxonomy): domain Eukaryota; kingdom Metazoa; phylum Chordata; order Ceratodontiformes; family Protopteridae; genus Protopterus; species Protopterus annectens. The sequence goes on from NC_056726.1 coordinate 1,972,918,496, forward strand.
TTTTCATTTTGCTGTCAAACAGCTTGTGCACTGACAAGTATGTTCTCAGAATCTTGGGCCATGAACCCACCAGCAGACTAATGTTTCAGAAAGCCTAGTTACACAATAGGAAAGAAAGCAATTCACCTTAAATTTTCTATGGAATAATGTCACAGATTGTTTGGAAATTACCCTCCCTTTGATGTCATCATTTATGAAGGTACTGTGTTGATGGGTGACAGTTGAACAGTGCAGCATACCTATTATCTCCACCTAGTAAAAAAAAAAAAAAAAAAATTGGGAGGTCCCTGGCAGTGTGATCCTCAACAGAAAGGTAAACATTCTGACAAGCAGCCTCTTGAGAGAAAAAAAAAGTCTTGGTCAAGTCTCTGTTATCAGAAGCAACAGTGTAGGTAACGGAAAACTTCCCTACATACTGCAGTATTTCCCCTTGCTTACGCCATTGGTCCTGATAATTATGATTTCACCAAGACAGTTTTTTTTTTCCTCAAGAGGCTGCTTGTCAGTATGTTACATTTCTGTTGTCGAAAATAATTTGCTATGTAAGCATATTCAGCTGATGGGTGATACACATGCCTTTAAGTTTAAGTTTTGTGTCATTCAGGTAGTTAGTGTAGGGAAACGAGGGTGTGATATTAAACTTCTTACTGAATTAGCTGAAAGTAAATGGATAGATTACTTTAGAGCAGCTAGTACTGCTGGAGTGAATAGTCAAAATAGTTTGAAACCTGTGCTTAAATAAAAGCATGAATGTGTTTAGAATTTTTTTTAAGCGGGCTATGTAAGAGCATTTATATAAATGAATGCATATTTATATTTGTATATGTATGCTTAGGTTTTTGTAAATGATCTTTCTAAATGGGTTTGAATGTAATATTTATTTTTAACTAAGTAAGTTTTATCATGTAATTTTGTTGGTTAGGATCCTATTGGGTAACTAGCTGTATAAATATGGCCATCTACATGCCCTTTATAGTATGCATTGAGAAAGAGCTTTGCTCGAAAGCTTTGCATTGTGTTATTTGTTTTATTAAAAGATTAATGGTGTATTCCTTGCTTGATTTCTTGGAGTTTTATTGCTGTTAGCTGTGGAATGCTTCAGTTCCTGAACGTGTTTTTTGTTCCTGCACCTTTCTGTTGTGGATATCCTGGTTATTTTTTTCAGCAACAGTGTCAGTTTTTGTGTCTCTACCCACACGGTGTACATCTTGTAGCATAGAGGCCAATTGATTTCTGATTTGTTTCACCTGGTGAGGTGGAAATTTTTCTTGAAGGAAAAAAAATTGCATTAAAAAGTCTTATGTTTCTAAATGAAATGCCTATTCATGATTTGCTGTGAATCCATGAATGTGACATTCCAGCTGGTTAAGATGATCGGGAATATGGATTATCCATCTCTTTTCACCAATCTTGGTTCATCTTGGTCTTCTGTTAGTGTGCACTATTCATTATTCCCTACTTGTTAACCATGGGAGCTAGTAATCTGACTTTAGTGGCTTTTTGCAGTGAGTAACTGTCAGGATTTCATGTTTTGGTACTGCCATCTCAGCACACTTCTAAATTTTCTGTTATTGCCATTTACGTATCCCAGGCTACAAGGGCATAGTTATCAGCTATGATAATTGCTTTGACTCAGTTCTTTTTACCATTTGCACACTTTGGATCTTGACTCTTACATTTGTCCGAGGAAGTTTTCTTGTTTGTAAAATGCCTAAGCTCTCCATGTATCAGGGACTTCCGATATGGCAGCTAGTGGAAGAGGAAAGTAAATGTCTCTCTATGAGATTGCAGCACTTTCCCGTACAACTCAGTTAAAAAAATGCATACACCAGTATGCAATAACAGGACACCAAAAAGCTAAAAATGTAAGACAGAAATGAGAAAGAAGGATGAGAAATCCTAACAGATCAGCAGTAGTGCTAACCAGGATCAGCGCTGGTGAGAAAGTGTAGTGAAGATGGCAAACCAAGGCAAGGGAAATAGGACTTGCCAGAATTGAAAAGCACACGGATGCACATGGAAATATTCAAAATCTGTGGGGTGCTAACTGACTATATAGCTACAAGTAATCAGAGAATGCAGGAGTTGGAGGAAGTGATTTCACAACAGTCAGATATATTGGTGACCCTTCAGGAATTTGAGAAAAATACTGAAAATAAATTGATGGAGATGGACACAACTTAGTATTAACTTCAGCAAAAGATTGCGAAATTAGAGGACAGATCCCAAAGGGAAAAAATACACTTTTGTTTTTCCCCAGGGCAAGTGGAAGGAAAAAGACTGTTTTGAGTTTATGTAGAAGTATCTGCCTGAATGGCTTGTAATACTTCTGAAAGAACTCCATATTGAGAGAGCACATCAGACGAATGTGTTCCATGTGGAGTCAACAAGCAAAAAAATACCTACTGAACTTGGTTAAATTTGGCTACTGCAGGGAAAAACAACTAGTGTTATGAAAACTATGGAAAATACAATATTCATGGTCAGGAAAACAAGAGTGTGCATACCTGCCTACAGCAGGATTTTGTAGAGCACAGATCATAAGATTTAAGCTGTTATTCCCTGCTATTTTTTGAGTTCACTACTCACTGGGCATGAAAATGGACAGTTAACCCAGTAGAAAAGCAAAAGAACTAGGAGGGGGACAAAGGGCCGTACAGCAAATGGAAGAAACTAATGAAACCCAACATACCAAAGGGAGATCACTTGAAGGTAAATACTGGCCAAGCCTTTTCTGATTTTTCAGTGAAATATGATTTAAAAGACCCAGCTGATTAGAGAGCACACTAAAAATGTTATGCAGAGCAGTAAGCAATTGGAACTGAGTAAGGAAGAGATGGAGGAAGAAAGTGAGATGAGGGAAGAGAGCAAGGCGTTATTGGTGCAACAGACCACAGTTACGTAAGACACGACTGTGACTATATGTTAATCCATAAAATATAGTGCATCAGGAAGCCTTTTTCCCTTCTTTCTTTTTTTTTCCTTTTTTCCAATAGCTAAGAAATGTGAACCAGAAAAACAAGTTCAGAATGTGATATCTGATGGGAAGCAGGCCATGGCTGTTGCACAATGCATATCATCATGACCATCAATCAACCTTTTTCCCATTTTCTACATGGGGTCAGGATGTCATGTCAACTGCCACCATGTATCTCAGTTTATGCAGTACTCCTATCTCCTTTTGACTGTCATGCCTGCCTGTTGCAGATCTTCTCTCACACAATCCATCCATCTCTTTGCTGGGTGCCATCATTTCCTCTTGCCTTCTTTCTGTCTGTTGCAACTCTTCTTCAACAGATTGTCCTCTGCTTTTCTGCTTATCTACCCAAACCACAGTAATCTGTTCTGTTTGGTTTTATCTATAATGGGAGCTACTGGTTACATGACTGTTTTGTACACCTTACTTTTCAGTTTCTTTGTCAGTCTGCCATACACTATCCCTGGCACTTCCCTCTGAGTCTAGCCAAGTACATGTTTGGCAAGTTGATTGGTTTTTCATCTAGTATTTGCTCAGCAGAGCTGTTTCAGGTAACCCTAGCTGGGCAACTGGACACCAGTTGGCCAGTGGCATACACTGGTCAATAGGGACACATACAGTCCTACCATTAGTATGGGTTTCTAGTGTAGGCTGGAGTAGGCCAGGTCTTCAACCCACTTATCACTGGCAAATACCCATGCCCATTTTTGGCATCAATAGCAACACAACCGAATCACCTAGAGCTCATTTTTACACCAAGTGGCTAGCCCTGATACTGTGTAGTCTGTGATCCCTGTCATCCCATTTAGTGGATATTGTACACCACATTTGATGCCTTAAGTGGTTGGTCTATACAAATCTTTCACATATATGGCACCATCTAGAGTCTGTGCTGCTGCCGCTGCCCAGATCTCCATTCTTGGGTGATTTTAAGGTGGAAACGCTCAACATGTTTTTTGGGAAGTGGGAAGAATCCCACTGAGACACAGGGAGAACATGTACACTCCATTTTAGGCACTGACTGGTGGTCAGGATTGAAGCTTGTACCTTGTGCATAGGAGGTGAAGACCTTAAGCATTATGCCAACAGGTCTAATGCCATCACCAATAGAAATCAAGGCAGTAACCTTGTTATAGACAGTGCGGTGAGGTGGGGGAGAGAAGTAAACTAGGATAAAATAAGTCAGGGGAGTGATCCATGTAAAGATTTCAGCAGTGATTTGATTTTAGAATCCAATGATATAGTAAAATGAGTAGGGTAGACAAAAATCATAGGTAGAATGGACAGTAATAGAAAGGTGCTGGGAACACATAGACAAAGATAAAAAAATAGAAGTAAGAAATTTCAGTGCTTCCAAAACAGACCGATTGATTTAGCCAGCAGTAGGGTAAGATAACTTGCTTGTATATATGTTTATTAAGTGGGCAGGTAGGGGAAATGTGTAATCTGTACATAGTTTCACCACAATTTATAAAGGCTGTCCTGTTAACACTTCAGGAAGACATAAACCTCTATTTATTGGTAGAGATAAAGATGGAGACAGCAGAAGGAATTCCCATGAGCATTAAGAAGGGAGGGATGAAGCAGTAGCATCCATACGTACGACAGTTACAAGCTGGAACATAATGGGCTACCTAACCCAAATAAGAGAAAGAGTGCTCAAATATTTAGAAATGACAGATTCACAGGTAATTGCTCTACAGTAAATGCATTTGTTGAAGAAAGTAAGTGATAAATGACTGAAAGAAACCCAAATGATAGGACATTACTCAAGTTGAGTGAACTTAGAGCAGTGGAGTTCTGATTATGTATAATAGAAATGTGGGCTTTAGGAGAAAGGAAGTGTGACCACCTTCACATGAGAATACAAAAGGTAATAAACCTGAGATTTATAAAATTCTGGACATACACAGTCTCCAGAGCTGTGGACAAGGGTAAGGCAGTCCACACAGCCTATCTGGACCTCGCCAAGGCCTTTGACACCATCCCCCACTCTGGAATCATAGATAAACTTACTAAGCTGGGCATTAATCTCTACATCACTCGATGGGTTGCCAACTGGCTTACTGACAAGAACCCACACTGTAAAGGTAAAGCTGACTCCAAATCCAGCTCCAGACAAGTGGAGTACCTCAGGGTTCAGTCCTGGGACCTCTCTTGTTTGGCATCTACTTCTCTGAGGGACTCTGGCTAACAAAGTTCGCAGATGACTGCAAACTGGGAGCCATTATTAAATCCCCAAATGATGTGGATACTCTACAAAAGGGCCTTACAGAAACAGATGCTTGGTGCCCGAGCCATGGGCTCAAGCTCAGTGCCAAGAAATGTATAGTTATCCCCTTTGGGAAAAAAACATGTACCCGTGAATTACTACATAGGTGGCAGTACACTAAACACCGAAAGTGTGATAAGAGACTTAGGGACACAGGTGGACAGTGGTCTCACCTTCGATAACCACATCGCCACAACAGTTAGGAAATCCTATGTGGCACACCTCATCACTAAGGGCTTTTCATCCAGAAAAAGGAGGTCATTGTCCCACTGTACTCATCCCTCATTGGAGCCATTATAGAATACAACGCCTCAATGTGTATGTACCTCTCAAGAAATCTGCGATAAGTGGAAAGGCCACAGAAATACCTCACTAAACAAATCACAGACCTAAAGCAAATGCCCTATGCTGACCACCTTAAAAACTCCAGCTATACTCTGTAGAATATAGTCTACTCCGAGACAATCTCTGCTTAACATACAAGGCCATGTCAAACCCAGAGCTGTTTGACATGCTGCACTTAAAAAAATCCCAATCCCTCAGAACCACACACTCCGGGGATCTAAACCTTGTCATCACAATAAACAAAACATACTGGAGGGATAGGTTTCTGACCCAGAGACTCCCCAGACTCTGGAATAGACTGCCCATATATGTCAAGCAGAGCGCTTCTTTGGCTGTCTTCAAAAGGAACCTTGATGATTGTATGGGAGAAAGGAAATTCGCCCTGCTAGACAGGGGTCCAGGGAAGTAAATAGTGTGGGAAAAAATAGCCATGGAATTGTTATGGCTAGGCTTGTTTAGGCCCTAGGGCCAATAGCCTAGTACCAACCTATGAACACGATTTCTCCTATTGGCTATAATATCACTGATAGAGATGGTGTAATACACTGGAGAGCCTCAGATGTATGAAGAGAAAAAAGAAAGGAAATATTTGGACATAGTGAGAATATGGAGCAATAAGATCTTGTCAGTCATCCCACGTAAAGAATTGAATAAAATTGCTATAGCTCTGATATGCCACTAAAGCAAGGGAATTTAGAATATTTGCTTGGAAGTGCTTCAACAGTAGTTTTATACACTAAATGGGTTTAACAGAATGTTTCTACAGGTCCTAAACCTGTGCTGGAGATGTGAAGCAGATAAACCTTGAACATGGGAAAATATATTTTGGGAGTGTAAAGGTGTAGTGCAGTTTAAACAACAACTGCAAGACAAATTAATGAGAATTTGAGGGACTACAGTGCAGCTGAGCAAGGAAGAGCTCCTTTTACACTGGAAAAGGTGAGGCAGATAACTGTAAAAATAGCATATTCACTCTACTAATGATAGTTGCACAGCAGGCAATTATGGTGTTATGGAACAAAAGGGACACTCCCTGAAAATAGAAAGGGCAAGGTCATTGATGAATTAAATTAAGGAACTGGAACTTGTGAATAATGAGCAACAAGAGTGGGAAAACTTGAAAAAAAAATGGGACACATGGAAAGTTCAGAGTTATAAATGATGAGCAAATTAATGAATAGAGGCACAGATAGCACAGCCGATGTATGTAGTTTGTTAAATGTTTGCTAAACTAGGATGATGTCAAACTAATAAAGGATAGTGGATATACCAAACTGGTAATGGGGATAGAGAGATTCCTGATCTGACTACATTTTCTTAAGTAATGTCTGCTAAAATATAAGCGTTGTTTTAAAGACTTCAAAGAAGAACAAGGCTCAGTAATTATATGTAACGGGGTTATATAAGAGAGAGCTGACTGACTGGATAAACTATTGTGAACACTATCTGCCTTACCAACAACAATTTTTCGTTTGTATAACGGTGTAGTAAAGTGCAAATGTAAAGATAGATCAGCATAAATACAGCAGTACACCTTGCTTGAGGATTGCAGTTTGTAATGTATTATTTGTTGATGGAATAAACATTGGGCCAGATTCAGGAAGCCTCCGTGTAAGAGTTATAACTCTTACACGGAGGCTGCAGTTAAATGGTGTGATGTCAGCATGTCATGCATATGCATGAGGTGCATGAGGCATGCTGAATCACACTGTAACTCTTACACGGTCCGTGTAAGAGAGTAGGGGGTGTGTCCGTAGGCTAAGCCCTGCATGCGGACACGCCCCCGGCAGTGTAGAATGGCTGAAAGTAAACAGCCACAAGAGAGGCCATGGAAATGTAAATAAACACACTACACAACACATTCCCCCACAGACCGTCAGTGTACAAAGTGAACAGAGGCTATAAAATGAAAATAAAAACTGTTTTATTTTTTTTAACCCCCGTAAATGTGTGCTACTGTGTGCGTGGGTGTGCTACTAGCGCAATTGCAGTTAGCAGGCAGAGGAGAAGGATATGAGAACTAAATATGCAAAGTAAGCCAAGAAGAAATAGCTTAGCGGTAGAGTTGCTGGCTTAAGAGTAGGCAGGCAGGGTTCGAGCCCACACAACAACCTTTTTTTTTGTAAATAAGCAGTAAAAAGGCCCCTGACAGTATTGTACAAATGTAAAAGTATACCCTTTTGTAAAATGGAATGAAATGGAGCATATATTCTGAAGTAACACAATAATAAAAATATTTAGAAATGTACTGATAGCTAAGCTGCAGTGAGACAGAGTGCTTGTAGCTGAGTAGTGTTTAAAAAGCTGCAAATTGCTTGCCCGTAGCTAAGCACTGGTTTAACAGGCTCAAACTGTGTGCAACTAGCTGTGCTTAGCTTAACATGTGTGTCACCAGCCAATTAAGGTTTATCCCAGCGCACACCGTTTGCGCCGTTCCCACAAGCTAACTGCCAGTGCAAGCGTTAGCTCCGCAAACGCGCAGACCTGGTTTTAAGTGCTTAAAAGTGCTTTTGGCATGTTTGATTGACAGGTCCTCAATTCATGTCTAGACAGTCTTGAAAATTAAAAATCAGTGGTCAGATTCGAACCCAGGATACCATGCACTAGAGTCGAGGTACTAAACCACTAAGCCATGACAGCAGTACTTAGAAATGCAGAAATAGCATACATATAGGATATAATCCAGAATGGAGCATGATAAAGCAGTTTCTGTGAAGTAGATACAATTCCAAAACGGCCAATCATAGAAATGTGTGGGAAATTCGGCATATATAAGCCCCATAGGCGGGAATACACAGCAGAACCGATTGTAGAACAGACCTGCAGGCAGAATGAGTGGAGTAGGGGAGGGACGTTGCTTTCTAGCACAGCGGTGGGGGGTTGAGGAGTCCAGATACATGGTCTGGCTCCTAGTTCACCATCATGAGGCCCAACTCATGCAGGGCCAGGTCTCATGGGGAGCGTACAGGGCGGAGGCATGGGACCAGTTGGCTCATGATCTGACCAGTGCTACTGGCATTCCACGCACTGGTGAGCAGGTGCAGGATCCAGGAGGCCCGGGATACGCCCAACAGTTACATTTTACTTATGTATGTCAGGAATTAAACTAGCTGATACTGTGGAGATGTGTATTCCAATATTACTTGTTTTGTACTACAGCTGCAGGTGTCCGCTCTGCGAACCGCGTGACGCATGACCGCAGGCTGGTGCGGCTGCGCCACCATGCAGGTTAGTAACCCCACCTAGTACTTGTAAATAAATATTATAGTGTAACATGTATCAGAACACTGCAGTGTATTGATTAAAAGTAATATAATGTGCAAGCAAGAATTGAAAGTCTGCAGGTATGGCTGCAACAGGTTCATCAGTATGCAAGTGTACCTGGAAATATAATTGATAGAAATAAATAGTGCTGTAATACAGATGTCCCACCATTAATTAAATATAGTATAACCTGCAGTAGTCTCAAGAGTACAGCTTCAGAACCTGAGGTAGTCACATGTGAGATTTATCCCCTGTTGAAATGCTGAATCATGACAGAAGTGAGGCTGTTGGAAAGTGTTTGAATCACCACAGGTCTAATATGTGAACAAAGCCTAGAAGTACCAACCTGAACTGTGAAGTTACAGGATGTGTGAGAGTGACAGAAAGAGTCATGTATGAATAAATAAAGTAGTAATAACCCCTGAATATATAAGCCTCAGTGTGTTTCTACAGAACTAAATGCATGAGGGAAATACAAATTAGCATCCCAAACTGATTTCAGTGTGTCTGAATCTGGAATGTCTAGGCCAAAATCTGTATATGGTGATAACAGTAAACAATTTGCAGATAGAATGAATGATTATCTGACCGACTAAACAACCATAGTTGTCCCCTGTCCTGTAATGAAAGTGTAGCAGGATGATGTGTCTGATCAAATTCAAAATAAGTAGGAGAGTGATGTATTTGTAACAGGCCAAGCATGACAGCCAAATAAAATTCATTTTAAAAAATCAGACTCAAGTTAATTGTGTACCTATTACAAATGTATATCAATGTGTAACTTCTGAATGTGTCATCATTTCCTCTCTCCACCCCACCCTATAATTGCAAATTAAAACACTGACTAAATATTGGTATGTGAACATTTCATTAACCATGGACATTTGTCCTGTTCACAAATATATGCATGTCTGTTTGTGCATGTGCCCTGTTCATACCTGCAAACCTGATGGCCTGTTGCCATTAATCAACCCTGCATGTTGTTTGATTGTGTATTTCTGTTCAAATAATGCATGTGATATTGATATGCCTGTTGTTCAATGGTGTTAATATCTGGGTGTTTGTTTAATGGGAATACCAATGCATGCTGTTACAACTAATTGGAATGGAATAATATGCCACTAACCCAAACTAACATAACATACCCACAAACCTAGAACGCTTGGGAAGGCAGGTCCCAGCGGACCCACCTCTCCCACCTCGGCTGGCGACTGCACCTGGCACTAGTGCCCAGGCTGGACCCTCCTCCGGTGGCCCTGTGCCACCTTCGGGTGGAAGCGCTGCAGGGGATGGGGCCCGTCCCCCCTCTGCAAGTGTGGCCGGAGGAGTACGTCCACTCACCCTCCAAGGTGTCCGGTCTGTGGTGCGAAGGGAGATCCAAGACTCTGTTCTTGGGCCCCTACGCCAGCTCGAGGCTCGGTGGCACAGCTTACGCGGCCGTTGTCCCGCCTGCACAGCCCCGTCCTGGGCTGTGAAGGAACAGTGGCAACTGCCTATGGGTGGGGATATCAGTTCCACTGTTGCCATCTGTGGGCTCATGCGTCTTGGATAGCCCAACCTCCGTCCCCGTCACTTGTGTAACCCCCCCACTTGTGTCATACACCGCCCCTGTATGCGTCTTGTCTGTCTTGTCTGTTAACTTACCCAGCCTACCTCCCCAGCTATACCGACTTCCTTCACCTGACATACCACTCTCACCTGAAAAAAAAAAAAGGGACACTCTGTACCCACAAAAAAATTACGCCCCATACATAGCTGTCCATGTCACACACATGTCCGCTGGACATTGAAACTGTTAATTACAATTGGCTTTACAACAAATATTAATGTTGTCCTGACACCTCTCTCAGGGGTGGAAGATTTCAAATGTCCCACCAAAATACATAGAAATACACAGCTGTTGCTGCTAAAGACATGGGCATCTATGGGCCTTACCCACATCCTTCCTGCAAATCCCACGCTTGTTTCCCTACTGTCTTACCCTCTTTGTGACCCCTTTTTCACCACTTTCCTGTCACCCCTTTTTCTTTTCTTTCAAAGAAAATAGCGCGGGTGTGCGCGTGTGTTAGTGGAGCTCACTGCCAGTGCACATGCGTGAGCTCCGCGCAAACGAGCGCAGACCTGGTTTTAAGTGCTTAAAAGTGCCTTTATGGCACTTTGATTGACAGGTCCTGTATTCATTTTGAAAACCTGGAAAGAAAAATAAATTCCCACTGCCAGTCTCGAACCCAGGACCTTGGTAACATTAGTCTGTATGACCTACCACTAAGCCATGACTGCCATACAAAGAACATAGTGCTAAAATAAATATAACATGTAATAGTAGGAATCAATATAAAGGCAATATAGGAGGTGTACTACCCAAAGCATTTCAGGTAGAGTTTTAATGGCCGAATTACTGGATTCCCACACTAGTTCAGTGTTAACAGAAACAGCCCTGCTAATTGTTCGCTTGTACATAATGTAAGGTAATGTACACATAAGAAGGTATGTATATGTACACATACATATATATAAATATATAGTAATACATATGAAATATAGTCGTAGGTGTCAGTATCCATACACACTCACTACAGGAGACAGTGAAGATAAATGCAGCAGCCAGAATCTGCAACACAGCCTGACCCCTCTGAGACCCACTAACCCTTTTAACTGCTTAAAGGTGGCTTCAGCACTTTGATTGACAGGTCCTGTACTCATTTCGAAGGTTTGGAAAGAAAAATAAATTCCCACTGCCAGTCTCAAACCCAAGACCTTGGTAACATTAGTCTGTATGACCTTACCACTAAGCCATGACTGCCATATGAGAACATTGTGCTAAAATAAATATAACATGTAATAGTAGGGATCAATATAAAGGCAATATAGGAGGTGTACTACCCAAAGCATTTCAGGTAGAGTTTTAATGGCTGAATTACTGGATTCCCACACTAGTTCAGTGTTAACAGAAACAGCCCTGCTAATTGCCAGCTTGTACATAATAATGTAAGGTAATGTACATATATGAAGGTATGTATATCTACACATACATATATATAAATATATATTAATACATATGAAATATAGTTGTAGGTGTCAGTATCCATACACACTCACTACAGGAAACAGTGAAGATAAATGCAGCAGCCAGAATCTGCAACACAGCCTGACTCCTGTGAGACCTACTAACCCCTTTACTGCTGGAAGGTGCCTCCAGCACTTTGATTGATAGACCCTGTACTCAATTTGAAAGCAAAATACAAGCATTCTAGTAGGCCCTACCACAAGACCATTGTAACACTAGTCTGTATGACCTACCAGCAAGACATGACTCTCATACAGGAATATAGTGCTAAATAAGTGGAACATGTAATAGTAGGAATGAAGATAAAGGCAATATAGTATGTGTACTACCCTAAGCATGTCAGACAGACTTTCACTGTCCCAATTACTGGATTCCCATACTAGTGTGTGTTAACAGAAACAGCCCTGCAAATTGTTAGCTTGTACCCAATATTGTCAGCTAATGTACATATATGAAAGTATGTATATGTACACACATGTATATATAGCAATACATAATAAATATAGTTGTAGGTGTCAGTATGCATACACACTCACTACAGGGAACAGGTTGGAGAAATGCAGCAACCTGAATTCACAACACAGCATGAAGCATGAGAGATGTACTAACCTTCACACTCACAGAACATTTTCCAACAGCATACCAGCATGGTCCACGCCCTTACAATCTGAAAGGGCAACGTCTATCTCACATACCTTTTTATAGCACTGTCCTGAAATCACAGTGAGACATGCAATCAGTACACAACTGGCTGTATGCAACTAGCCAATGCTGCCTTACAATTGGTGCAGAGGCCATCACATGGGCCTATGCAGATACCTACAAAAGCATTCAGTACCCACACTCCACACATGCAATACAGTAATTGCACAAACCTAATGAGAAAGAGAGAGAGACAGAAATAAGAAAATATACAGACTGCCAGCAGCGAAACCAGCAGCAGCAGCAGCAGAAAACAGCAAGCAGCAAGCAGCACCACTGACACAGCAACAGCTGCCACAAACACAGGTAATGCAAAGTAGCAGGTTAATACTGTGTTTACTGTGACACCTCCAAATGTATCATAGTTCACTATCTATAGGTATGTCCATGAGATAGGTTGTGTGTACATAGTCCTGAAATATATACGTATGTAATATTGCTGTACATGTTGCCCATACTTAAAACTTCCATAGCTTAGAACACAAGGCCAGTTGTGCATATGATGCAGTGGGTCAGTAGAGGTTACTCCTCATTGGTGTGGGACCACTGTGTATGTATGGCACTGTTCAGGTACATATCCTGTAGTATGGCCAAGGATTAATATCAGTCTGTCATGTGGTGCTATGTCCTCCAGGGGTGAACGTAGCACACATCCAGGGATACCATTTCGTAACAGTGATGCTATGTGTTCTGCAATGTTGAGTGTGGCCCTCACCTGGACATGTGAGAGGATAGGGAGGTTACAGTCATCTGGGATAACTAATACCACATGTGTAGGAGAATGGGGGGGGGGTACCTGCACCTAAACTGTCTGCAACAATGTTGCCAATATCTGTGCATTTGGTGAATGTGAAGCATCTTAACACTGATGACCACAGATGCCTTGCCTTCATGTGAATCTGCCCTGTGCTGCAGTAGTTTCCTGCTATTGTTATACAATGTGCCTGTATCTGTAGTCCACTGGACAGGATTAATAAGTGGTGTGCAGATGTTCTGGGTTAGATGTGTGTGTGCACAGTACATGCAGTATGTGGGATGTCTGTGGTAAGCATATGCAAAGGGGCCGGCAGTGTGTGTTGTGGCTTCCACTGGCCCAATGGGCTGCATGGATAGCATCACAGTCATAACTAGTGAATAACTGTATAATTACATGCATAAATAGCAAGGTAGTGTACTGTGCTTGTGGTGTTGTTGGGATATGTATATCCAGGCTGAGTAATGTGTGTCCACATCACAGGGTTGGATGGCAACACACATCCAGTATGTAGGGATGAACACCCAGAGTGTGTCAGACGTGTCGCCTGTGCAGAAATATCTGGCCATTACCTGTGCATCCCCCACAACACACACACATGCAACATATGGCAGAAGTACTATAGCAGTACACACATGTTCATAGGTTCATACTAGGCTATTTGCCCTAGGGCATTGATAAGCCTAGTAGAATGTGTTTGTCTTTCGCCACCCAATTACAAGTTATGCTGCTATGCCCTTGTCCGACGTTAGTATACTGTGCCTCTGTCTAACAGTGACATAGAAGTGATACCTGGGGTACAACTATGATCTCCATCCACTCATCCAGATTCCTATGGAAGAGAGTCAATGAGGGACTCTGCCTAACCTGTAGTGTGAGTTCATTACAGAGTGAAGGGAGCCTCTTGGCTAGGAATATGCCCCTCCAGCATGTCCATGTATGTCAGTGCTGAGGTTCAGGTCTCCTGAGCATGTGGCTATATGGGACTCTGATTACCTGAGGTGCAGCATGTTCATTACTGCTGGGTAGGACATGGCTGTATATGGCACAGATTACCTCTGAACAGGCAGTATGCCACTGAGTCCAGCTGGATTTCCTTTACCTGGGCAGCATATGACATCTGTTTGAGCCATTGCATCCTCTTGATGAGGTACTGTTGTCCTGTACCAGTTGCTGTAGGTGTCTGGTTAGGTACATCCCAAAAGGTGCATTGTATGCGCAATTATAGGCCTGATGATGGATGAGTAAAGAGGCACAATGACCTCCCTGCCATACATGTGAATCCCTCATGATTAGCTGGGCTATATAACATGTCTTTCAATCCACGTTGGCCATGTGGTTGACAAATGACAGACTGCTATCATGTTTCTTCCCCAGGTCCCCAACTACATCTTCTGTACTCAATGGCCTAACACCTATGTTGTACTTTGCCACCAATGTGGAGGCGTGGGAATCTGCGTTGAATATTGATACTCCCCCTCCCTTGTTCAAGTGTTGGGGCCGACAAGAATGGTAACAGCTATAACTTGGTAGTGCTGGTGTGCTCCTGTGAAACCTGAAACAGGTTTATGTTACTGCACAGATATCGATGTCCATAATGCTAAGTAGGGTTTTGAGTGCGTGCATCTTGAGGTCTAGACTTCCGGTGTTGAGTAGCATCACTCTTACTTCCTCATCCTTTGTGATACAAATGGATGTGGGTTTGCCTTATGAATCTTGGCTAATACAGGCACTATGGGTGTAGCAAGAGGCTCCGCCAAATTCCAATAGGACAGGGATGGCAGGTGCAAGCTGTCCCTAGCAAAGCATACCACCCCAAGATGGCAGGCATTGGCACACCTGTGAATGACACCAGTATGTCAGTCATTTGTTGGAAGGGATCATCGTGCCTTGATATTGTGGCATTGTTCTTGGTGAGGGTAGGATGCTACTCAAGGTCAGGGTCAAACTGTCTTGGGCTACGTGCTCAGAGAGCTCCATACTGTCTCATGTCATGTAGTCCAGGGAGGTATGTGTCAGGTCATTCACACCAGCATGGACATTGACTGAGTCATACCTGTACTTGCCTTGGGGTTACTTGAGTGTTTGTGTTATGTGGCAGATCGTAGTGCCCGACAGGCTGCACACCGTGACCCTCACCTCGTTAAGCCTGGTGAACGTGATGTCAGTGTGCCTGATGATAGAGGCACCTAGTACAGATGTATGAGGTGTGTTGTTTACTGTTAATGGCTGTGAGTGTTCAGCACATTGGCTTTGTGTGATATGTGTTGCACGTGTTTGTTTCCGTGGTAGTGGTTGCCTGAGTGTCTGCTTAGGAGGTCTCTGCTGCATAGGCAGACCTGTAGTCCAAGCCTACAAGTATGTTCATGTGTGATCATGTGTTAGTTCTGCTGTCGTGGTAGGTCTAGGTGAGACTGGAAGTGTATTGAGTGTGGTTTCCTTCGCCACCTGACTGGTTATGGCGGTATTGAGTAGACAGAGCCTAGCCTCCAGTTTGGTATATGGTTGCATCACTCACATGAGTTTAAATTTGTTGTTAGGAGGAGGGGGATGTCTGTGTACATGCAGCTGTTCTAACATTGTCTCTGGAGTACCACACTCACCAGCTGGACTGGGGAGAAGACTGACAACTGACCTTTGGACATGCTAGAATACTATTGTGAATTCCGTAATAATTGAAAACAAGGTCCAGTGGGGAGAGAGGGTGTACTGATATTACCTACTACTGCTGACTGATATAAAAGCTTCAGTGAGCAAGTGCCAGGCAACCTAAGTGCAATGTGTCACAATTAAGTAAATGCAACAATGACAAGCAGTCACTTGCTGTCATGTGTAACATGGAAATACGTACAGTAAGCAATGCAGATATCAGTAGTGAGTCACAGAAGTGTTGAGAAGCTGTGTATTATGTGGAAGTAGCATACCAGTGAAATAACAAGCTAACAAATAACAAGCATATAAACAAAGGTAGATCCAGGAGGCCTGGATGTAGTGTTTGCTACAGCAAACAAGGTGTAGCAATGTCAGTAAGATACAGCTCAAATATGCAGGCACTATAAACCTGAAACCAGATGTCCCCAGCTATGAATGGCAGAGTACAGCCTATTGTCACACACGAGTGCAGACCACAAACCTTGTTAATGTTAAATAACTGGCCTGAAGGCCAACTGCCTATACCAGAACTAATACACTTGGACACTGGGCCCTCAATCAGCAGTTCCCAACTTCAACGGATGAAAGATATGTGCCCTGCCACCACAGTGCTTGCCACAAACCTCCCTAATGTAAAACAACTGGTCTGAAGGCCAAGTGCTTAGTCCAAATGACTTAGAATGATAGCTACACTTTAATCAAGTTACAACCAAGCAGTAATAAGTACATTTTAATACTCCCTGTATAGAATGTGTACCATGTATTGCTGAGATACTATGCTGATAACCTGTTTGTGTACCTTTCCAGGGTAACATGGCTCCAAAAAGGAACCCCGCATATTCTGCTGCAGAGGATGAAGTGATTCACCAGAGCCTGGTGCATGACTATGCCATCCTGTTCTCGCGCACCACCCAGAATCAGCAGGAGAGGTCTGCACTGTGGCAAAATCTAGTTAGCAGGATAAATGATGTTGGCATGCATGATAGGACATATGAGCAGGTGAGACATCACTGCAGTGATTTGATTAGAAATGTCCGCCAGCGTGCTGCAGATATCCGCAGGCAACAAGTTGCCACAGGTGGGGGGGTGGCCACACATCCCCCCCTCACCAGACAGGAGGGGCTACTGCTAAGTGTTGTGGATCCAGCCCCAGAACAACAACAGCAACAGTCATGCATCATGATGGAGGTCGGATCCACACAGCAGCAAGACACCGAGCGTGCAGGTAAGATGCCATATTTATTTATTGTTATTACTTTTACATTTGTTGACCAAGATAGTCTAGCTGGATATATGTCCATTTTCTGTAGAGGCCTGGGGAGAAAAGCTCCACACATAACATAATAAAGGCAGACAGACAAGTTGTTAATACAGACAGCCAACATAATAGAAATATACACCAGCCTGTTAATTAAATCAACATACATTTAAGGAACTCAAACAGTTTAAAGTCATACACAATGTACTGTCGGTTTCAAAGCAATTCTACCTAAAGCATAACGGTTATGCAATAAGGCAAAAGCCATATAGATAATAGTTAAAGCTCAGAAGGGTAGAGAAGTAGAAGGAGTATGAAAGATAAAATAATAGGAAAGAGGCAGGAGTCAAGAAGGGAAGTGAGGAAAAGAAGGAAGACAGTCAAGAGGAGGTGGGAGGGATGGGAGAAGTAGGTCAGAGCATAGAAGGACATCAAGGTGAAAGAAACAGGGTAGAAGCTAGTTTTTATGCACAATGAGGGGTTAAAGGTAAAGAGAGGGTGGGGAGAGGGACGTTAGCCTGGAGTCCAACAAAAACAAAGCCAGTGGTTTTGGAAGTACAGTTTGAGTTGCCGTTTGAAGAGAGGTAAGGGTGAGATCAGAGTTAACTCCTGGTATGTACATATGACTGTTCTGTACACTGTTACTTCATGCACGCATAAGGTGTGCATGTGGTATGTATCTGTCATCATGATATGTAATTGTGCATGTGTGATACAGACATTATGAGCAGCTGATGTGTATAAGGGAACTAGTGTACTACTGTACTGTATCATGTGCAAAACAAATGGCACACTTGTGCCCACTGACATTACTCTCTTCACACTTCCAGGTCCCTCCCATCTAGCAATGAGGCAGGCCATACATGCTGGTGAGCGTGTTTAACATTACCTGAAAAACAATTTATAATACTAGTAAGAGTAGTGTAACTCTGTAGTATACATGCTGGTGAGTGTGTTTAATAATACCTGCAATACCCAGTTGTACAAAATTAAGAGTAGGGTACTGATGTGTGTGTTTGCTGTGGGGTGTGCATGTGTGCGAGTGTGCTTGTGCCCATGTGTGCATGTGTGTTAGTGTCCATGAGTGCATGTGTCCATTTCTGAATGTGTGCATTAGTATTGAAGTGCATCTCTGTCAAATATGTGTTGAGACTGTAATCTGTGTTCCCTGTTTTCCTCCCATAGGTTCTGGTGCTGCTCTGGTGACCTGCAGCAGGGAACCTGAATCTTGTGCCCCAGGTACTGATGATGATGAAATGTCTGTAATGGTGCAGGAAGGTGTGTCTGGGTCCGCCATTGGTCAGCCAATTTACAGTACACAGCTGTCAACCCCATCAATGCGCACAGTCATCCTGCCGTTACATCCTTTGTCACCATTGTCCCTAGGTGATGGACAGTCTGCAGTGGGCATAGATCAGGGTAATGTGGTACCTGTGGTACATGCATCCCCACAAGGCAGCCATGAGCAGGGTCCTCCAATGGTACCACGCAGACAGTCGCCCATGGGTTCTCGTGGGGGCATCCGTGGCCATACTGCCTCTGGCCGACGTGCCCAAGGAGGTATGTCAACCTCCACTATGTTTCAAACTGTCATGCAGGCACAGGCACAGGCACGTATGGAAAGGTACACCAGACAGGGTCTGAGGGAGCTGAGAGCATGTCGCACAGCCATGACAGACGGCATGCGTGGCATTGCGAATGCTATCCGTAACTTCACAGATGTCGTTGACAGACATTGTGGGGGCATAGAACAGCTGCTCCACAACCAGATGTCCATGGGCCAGGGCAATGGTGTGCGTTTGCGACATCGACGTGTCCGTATGCCAGCAACAGCACCAGCTGGCAGTGGCCGCGGATGACAACAGGCCCACTCACGCACCTCAAGTGCCAGCACCAGCCCCAGCAATGCTGGGTCTGTGCTGTCATCAAGACGCCCCAGGAGCCCACGTGCACGTGGCTCTGGACAGTCCCAACAGGGAACTGTGTCCAGTCAACACACCCCTGCTTCTGACAACAGTACCCAGTCTGGGTTAGTACCGGATACGGCCCGTAGCACCCCTGCCAGGCACAGGTACCGTGTCCGTGCCCACAGACACTGATCTGGATGACCTGACAGGTGCAGTCTGTGGCTGTCCACAAAACCCTGTACATGGCAGCCATTATGTGGGACTGTGTGCGTGCTTACACACATGCAGAAACCTAACACCTAGGGCAAACACATACACACACACACTGCACTAACACTGGTCCACCCTGTACTGCTGCCCCTCACAAACACACATACACACACATGTCAATTGGTGTTACCAGTGGCTGTCTTGGGCATACCTAACCCACACCCTGTGCATATGATGACACTGTGCCACCTCCTGCATACTACAACATTGGTGCAGGAAAAGGTAAACACGTTGCTGATGCACAGGGTGACTACATAGATGTGTATAAGTAGTAACATGTTGGTAACTGTTCACTGTTCCACTATGATTGTGTGTATATCCCAGCAGTCCTGCTGCAGTAACTGTATGAATGTCCTCAATTGTTATCTGCACCCATACTACTTACCAAAGTGTACCAGCTGCACACCATCACATGCTAACATTGACTATGGGAATGCATCATGTGCTGTTATGTAGATTCAGCTATATGTATCTGTTCTGTCACACATGCATTTATACACACCCTGCTACCCACACACATGCACACGCTCACCTGCCATTCCCATTATTTATTACCCTACATGAGTAGCTGTCGATACATGACAGGTACACATTTGAGAAGTGCACTATGTTGTTTACTACCAACTTCCTCTTCTCTACCTGTACTCACAGGGTGCAGGCAACCTCATCAGTTCAAAGGTGTAATGTGCATCAGGTACTGTGGTACCCTGATTGCCACATCAAACATGTTTCCCATATGGAAATGCACACACAGACACATCCCACATCCACACACTTGCCACATTCAGGCTTCAAAACACTATCTAGGTATATTCTGGTACATGTGCGTGTTACAGTAGCATGTAACACTATACTGAGTACTGGCAGTTGTCTGTTGTCATGTTGTTAGTATAGAATAAAAGAATTGTTTGATTATCCTACTTCGTTTTGTGGACATTACTTGAAGAAGTGTTACCTTACATGTGTTATTGGTACCACCACCTTCTCTTTTGTAGTTTTGTTTGTATAGGGTGCTGTCAACATCACTGCTTGTTAAGGGTAATGTGCACCCTGCAGTGCATAGCCCCATGTGGCAAAGCCACATCCCACCCCATCATTGTGCACACACACTAACCCCACCCACAGTAAAACACATACTTTCCATTTGCAAGATTCAAACCCATACCTAACTGTGTTATGACAGTAGAAGCAGACACATTAGCAGAGTGTGCTATTTGCAGTAGTTGGAGAAATCCTTTCTAATGCTGTACTTAGAGGGTGCTGACATCATCTGTGTGTAGGAGGAGGGATGTGCACCCTGTAGTGTGTTCTCCCAGTTGGCAAAAGGCACTTATCCCTCCCAGCATAATGCACACACATAAACCTCACTCATACTAACACACATACATTCCCTTTGCAGGATTCAAACCCCTACCTAACTATGTTATGACACTGGAGAAAGATGCATTAGCAGAGCGCGCTGTACGAATTACTGGAGGACTTTAATACAGGTAATATAGTTATAGAGTCCTGACATCGTCAGTGTTTCAAAAGGAGGATCTGCATCCTGTAGTGTACTGTCACAGTTGCTAATAGGGGCATTTCCCACACACACATCGATGTGTTCGAGGTTTGCATATGTGGGGGATCCAGTACTCCAGTGTGATTAGTATATGGTTTGATTGCAACAATGAGGGATATACTCCCAGTGGTGAGCATTTTGTACTCATGTTTGTGATGATCAGGTCTAGTATATCTGCCCCTCTTGTGGGAAGGTTGATTACCTGTTCCATAGCTAAAGAATGTCTGATCTATGGGAACCCTAGAGCTTGGGTATTGTGGCTTGTGTAATGTTCACAGTCTATGTTTGGGTAGCTGATGTCACCCAGTATGATGGTGTTTGCAGAACAATCTATACTCTCCTGTGTGAACATGAAGGCTGTGTGGGAGTCCTGAGTTTGAGAGGGTGCTGTAAGAGCTCCTCTGTGTCTCTTTCCATGTGGTCCAGGGAGGTATGTCTCAGGTTGTTTGCACCAGCATGGACAATGACTGCCTCATAGTTGTACTTGCTGTGGAGTGAC
The DNA here is from genome assembly GCF_019279795.1 of Protopterus annectens. NCBI lineage: Eukaryota > Metazoa > Chordata > Ceratodontiformes > Protopteridae > Protopterus > Protopterus annectens. The sequence goes on from NC_056726.1 coordinate 1,972,940,024, forward strand.
CTGTGTGCCTGTGCTATGTGGCACATTCTATCACCCGACAGGTAGCTAAATGTGACCCTCACCTTGCTCAGTCTGGAGGCTGCACGTCTGTCAACAGCTCATGTCAAGCAAGTTCACACCCCTCATAAATGATGTGGAAACCTTCAAAGGCCCCAGGCCTGTTGAAAATATGGACCAGACTGCAGATACCTGTATAAAGGCATTCTATGGACACATTCAGGAATGCATGGATCATGAAACCACATATGAAAGCATGACCCAATTCTCCAAAGGCAGACGTCCTGTGTGCGGACACCAGCCATAAACACACTATACAATAGAAGGATGACGCCACTACATGATACAACAAACTCCCAAAATGTGAAGGCATCACTGATGAGTATTGGAAGACAACTACAGGCACCCATACGATTGTCTAAGGCCATCTTTGAGAGAAGATTCCACAAGCCACTGAGGATAATCACAAGGCTTTCTGTAGTTATGTTAGGAACCTGGGTGGTACTACCCAGATATGCTCAGAGGTAATCCAAGATGTCACACGAAATACAAAACACACAGACATTGCCATCATCCTAGTGGACAGGTTCACTGCTGCCTTCTCCCCACCACACCAAAGGGCAAATATGTCTGTGCAGAGTGCTGCCCCTGACATCACAGATGCTCAGGTAAGAGATGCCCTTCCCAAAGCAATAAACACTGCATCAATGGGACCAGACAGTGTCCCAGGCTGTGTCCTACATGAACCACAAGAAGAGCTACACCCAGACATAACACTACTGTTCAATCCCAGCCTTACTACATGATATGTGGCCAAAGAGTGGCGTACAGCAACAGTGGCCCCTCTACGTTCAGGTGGTGCCTTCACGGATCCTGGACACTATTCGCCCCATATGTCTGACTAGCTTTGTCTGCAAAGCTATGGCAAGGATCATCATGAACCTCACATATCTAGATATTGTGGACCTACAGACATGTCACCATACACAGTTTGGCTTTGTTAATGGCAGATCCTGCCTCTCAAACCTGTTTGATTTCTTTGAAACAGTCACCAAGGCCACTGTCAAGGGGAAGGAGGTCTACACAGCCTACCTGGACCTTGCATAAGCCTTTGATACAATACCCCACTTGTGCATTCTAGGGAAGCTCACCAGTGTACATATTAACCCCTATGTCACTATGGTTATTGCACAGTGGCTCAAGGGCAGAACACACATGGCTAGAATTGCTGGAGCCATGTCAGCCTCCAACCTGGTACAAGTGGTGTCCCACAAGGCTCAGCCCTGGGAGCTGTCATGTTCATTATATATTTATCATAGGTACAGGCCAACATGGAAGTACTGTGGCTGAGCAAGTCGCAGGTGACTGCAAACCGGACGCCATAATCAACTCTCCAGCTAACACACGCATCCTCCAAAAGGGCCTCTTGCAAACACATGACTTGTGCCACAGCCATGGCCTCAAGGTGAATGACAGAAAGTGTATAGTCATCCCCCTTGTCAAACACAAAGTACCACATATGTGTTAATCCATTAAGTGCAGACGAAGGAATTATGGACCTTGGGGTACACAGGTTGATAGCATTCTACCATTTGACAACAACATGGACAAAGTGGTTAGGAAAACATGTTATATGGGCCACATCATCATGATGGGATCCACATGTAGATCAGGGGAGGACATTGTGCCCCTTTACTCATCCCTCATCATGCCCATAATTGACTATGATGAACCTGTCGGCATGCACCTTACCAGACACCTGCAGCAACTGGAAATACCACATACGTACCTCGACAAGAGGATCAAAGGGCTCAAACAGATGCCACATACTGACTGGTTAAAGAAACAGCAGCTCTACTCAGTGGCATACTGCCTCTTCATAGGCAATCTGTGCCTGACATATAAAGCCATGTCAACCCCTCACTTAATGGCCATGCTGCACCTCAGAATATCCAGATCCCATCAGGATACACGCTGGACAGACTTGAACCTCAGGAGTGATATACATAGGACATGCTGGAGGGGCACATTCACAACTCAGAGGCTCCCTTCATTCTTGAATATTATCCCAATAGAGGTTAGGCAGAGTGACTCGGTGACTATCTTCAAGAGTGATATTAATGACTGGATGTGACATTGTAGGGTTACCCTGGGTATCACTTATGTGTCACTGTGAGACAGAGGCACAGTATACTAACCTTGGAAAAGGGCATAGCAAGACAGATTTACAATGCATGTTGAAAGCCACACACATTCTGGCTAGGTGGATACATGCCCTGGGCAGACATCCCTGTATGAACCTATGGACCTATGTATCTTGTTCACCATTGGCCCTATGTGCGGTTAATCACCAATGCAATCTCAATACTATGGTAGCATGTGCAAAGGTCAGTTGTCAGTCACCTCTATGGTACAGTTGTGGAATATGTGTGTCATGTAGTAATGTCACAGCTGCCACATGTACACAGTCAACCCTATCCCCTACCCATGGATGTACAACACATGTATGAGATGGAAACGCATGGCCAAACTGTGGACTAAGCACTCTGAACCCAGTACTGGCATAACCTGTCGGGTGGCATGAAATACTACAGTGACAGCAATACCAATCTGATGTGGAACTACACGGACAGCAATACAAGCATGGAAACACACCGGGCCAGTTGTGGAGCCTAAGGATAGCATCCTGCATGACTGGCAGACATCTCTGCAGCTGGCACACAGGCATACATTAGGCCTGCACACAGCACGCATAGCACACAAATCCTGTGTGCCAAACAAGCACAGTCTGTACAGCTATACAACACTACTGCCGCAGTTGTGTCAGGTACTTTTATTGTCCAGTACAGTGAGAACATGCTCACCAGGCTGGACAAGGTGTAGGTCACAGTGATATGCTCATGGGGCACTGTGGTCCACCACATAACACAAGCATACAGGTCAGTCAGATGCATGGACACATATGACTCAGTCATTGTCCATGCCACCACAGCTGATGTGGGATGTCCCTCACTGGGATACATGATAGGGAACATGGAAGGGATCACTGAGCAAGTGACACAGGCTGGTAGAACCCTGACCTTGGTTGGCATCAGACCCTCACCAGGGATTCTGACATATTACTGAATGCTAATGAATTAGTGTAGCTACAACACCCTAGCTGAACGGTTCTTAGCATGCAGTCACTGCATTGCTGTGGAATAACGTCTTACCACTCCCACAACAGGTGAAAACATGCAGCACCTGTACATCAACAACAGGTAGACTATATGCCCCAGACCAGGTGTGTATCCCTCACTACTAGGCTGATAGCATCTACATCTCACACTGTATATACACATCCCACATGCAGCACCTGCACAGAAGACCACAGTCATAATGTTACCCTGTGCAAATACCATGTATTCACATGTGGCAGGCATCACACATGGTAACTATTGAAGGTCACAGGTACATATGTGTATTTGGCACACACATACATCATGTGTGCATTGCCATAACTGGTTTAATCAATGTCATGCATTATTGTGAGGGACAACCCGCACACATGGGCATTCTGTGTGGGCAAAACACACATGGTATGTCTGTAATCAAAAGCCATACATAATTGTGATATCGTTTAGAAAGGGGTATGTGCATCCTGTAGTGTGTTTTCCCAGTTGCCAAAAGGGATATTTCAGTCATACACACTTACCCCCCCCCTTCACACACACTTGCTGGATTCAAACCCCTACCTAACTATGTTATGACACTAGAAACGGACGCATTAGCACAGCGCGCTATTCGCATTACTGGGAGATTTCCTTTCCCCTGATATACTTATAGGGGGTTCCCGTTTAGAAACTCGAAGTGCAACATTCCCGAAACGCAAAATCCCGAAACCGAAAACTCGAAAGGTAACAATCCCGAGTACGCAATATCTCGAATAAAACACGTACGCCATACACAAATACAGAAAAATCTCGAAATCTCGAAAAACCCACCAACAATTTATTAAACAAATCAAAAGCATCCGCCATGTCCTAAATAATAAATAAGCAAGACATCTGCATCAAACAAACCGTCGGGCATGTAAATCCAAAACCAAAACGTCCGGAACTGACAACATCCGTCACTCGTATGGCGCAACTCCACTCGTACCGCCGATCAAAGTCATAGTCGAACAACAAACAACCTCTACTATTCACACTTTCAGTAACCTTGCAATAGCCATAAGGAAGTCCAACGAAGAATAACTGTCCCGATTCTTAAACACATGCTGGAATTGCGAATGACGGCGTACAACCTTCCGCTTCTTCGGTGAGGGAGGAGTACCACAGCCCAAACGTGTACCCTAAGCTCATCCACCCTGTCTTGTTCCCTAGCCAATACCTTCATGAGAAGGGACAAGTCGGTCTGCCTATGTCCCAGAAGACTCTTCAGTCTATGGTGCCATGCCTCTACACTATTTTGTGTACGAGGCAAGAACAATGCATTTAACTCCTCCACATTCCAGAATGTAATAGGGAACAGTGGTGGGAATCTCGAAAAGCCAGTAGTTCTAGTGCAGAATTTACGAGGTTTCCCATCAACATACCATTCAGAGAAGTAACGCAAGAGCTCCGTACCTTCAGGAGGGAATACTTCCTTCACCACATTGAAACCTGCACTGACATCACTCACAGGCAGGAATGCTAAGGCAATCAAACATTTAACATTCAACTGGAAATTAAAATCCGTATTGTACAAGTGGGCTAGACCCAACTGTTGGACCTTCCGCCATATATTCTGTGAAAAATGAAAGAGACACCCTTTAGCTGTCACACCCTGCAAATTCAAAAGTATACTTCTCCTTGCAGCAATCTCAAAGTCACTAAGAACGTATTTTACGGCTATCTCCAAACCATTGTCATCCATTAACTGTAACACACAACTCCACATGCTGTTATATGACTTCAATGACTTTTTATTCATGATACAATATAGTAAGGGGACACTCTTATGGTACCCTCCATACTGAATCAAGCCATGTATGCTGTATAATTGTCGGCACATAATACCTTTGTAAAAGAAAGTGCCATCAACTAGCCAGATCGTTGCAGTGCTTAGATCAAGTAAGTCCTGCTTAGTTGAAAACACCACCACTGCTGTGTCTGACACAACATCTACCACACTCTTGCTGAGGAACACTCCAGATTTCGTTGGGAAGTCATTAACATCTATGTCTTGCAAACGTTGGATACGGCTGCTACAACAGTCCGACACCTTACGGCGGACCCTGCGTACCTGCTGTGCCAGTGCTTTACGAGGGGGCAAACTAGGGGCAATAATACTTGAGGTTGACGCTAACACATCATCGACAAGCAAGCAGGGGTTATCCCTAGAGTTGCTTGCCTTTAGCTTTAGATTACTACACATTCTATATTGTGCAACATCGACGGGATCCCCAGGATGAAAATGCAACTGATTTCAACAACTGCTCCCCATTAGGCACGCTTACTGACACAGCCCTACCTCTGCACTTTTCGCCCCGTTTCCATTTGCAGCACCAGTAGCTCTTCTGTTTGTTTATCTTCTCCCTGTGTAACACATAGCCATCCAGTAGCAGCACCGCGCCTCCTTTCTGCGATGACACAGTGGCATACACGGCACCAATTGTGCCCGGAGCAGTATGCTGTTGTTCAATAACCTGCATGCTAGCTAGCGGAATGTGCTGACATTGGTTATTCACATATACAGCCGCTACCTACTCAGATTGCTTCCTTTCGCGCTTCTCGTCTTTCTGGATTACGGAGTTTCGCGCTTATAGTCTCGGGATATTACATTTCGAGTATATTACATTTCGGTCTTTTAAACGGGAACCTTATAGGGTGCTGACATCATCAGAGTTTAGAAAGTGGAATGAGCATCCTGTGGTGTGTTTTCCCAGTTGCCAAAAGGGATGTTCCTTTCATACACACTTACACACACACTTACCCCCCTTCACACACACTTGCTGGATTCAAACCCCTACCTAACTATGTTATGACACTAGAGACGGACGCATTAGCACAGCGCGCTATTCGCATTATTGGGAGATTTCCTTTCCCCTGATATACTTATAGGGTGCTGACATCATCAGAGTTTAGAAAGTGGAATGAGCATCCTGTGGTGTGTTTTCCCAGTTGCCAAAAGGGATGTTCCTTTCATACACACTTACACACGCACTTACCCCCCTTCACACACACTTGCCACTTGCTGGATTCAAACCCCTACCTAACTATGTTATGACACTAGAGACGGACGCATTAGCACAGCGCGCTATTCGCATTATTGGGAGATTTCCTTGCCCCTGATATACTTATAGGGTGCTGACATCATCAGAGTTTAGAAAGTGGAATGAGCATCCTGTGGTGTGTTTTCCCAGTTGCCAAAAGGGATGTTCCTTTCATACACACTTACACACGCACTTACCCCCCTTCACACACACTTGCCACTTGCTGGATTCAAACCCCTACCTAACTATGTTATGACACTAGAGACGGACACATTAGCAGAGCGCGCTATTCGCATTACTGGGAGATTTCCTTTCCCCTGATATACTTATAGGATGCTGACATCATCAGAGTTTAGAAAGTGGAATGAGCATCCTCTGGTGTATTTTCCCAGTTGCCAAAAGGGATGTTCCTTTCATACACACTTACACACACACTTACCCCCCTTCACACACACTTGCCACTTGCTGGATTCAAACCTCTACCTAACTATGTTATGACACTACAGACGGACGCATTAGCAGAGCGCGCTATTCGGATTACTGGGAGATTCCTTTTCTCCTGATATACTTATAGGGTGCTTACATGATCAGTGTCTAGAAAGGGGAATGAGCATCCTCTGGTGTGTTTTCACAGTTGCTAGGAGTAACATTTGGACTAAGTTTGTGAGCATGCCCAGTTCAGCCTTCCCATGGCATGTTGTGTGAAAGATGTCTCATTTCTCTAAGTGTGTGAGCATGCCCAGTGTGGGCTTTCCATATGTTGAACTCTGCAGCCCATCACATTTGTGGATGAGTGTGACCTTCAACAAATACCTCCAGTTTATGGTTGTGTGTTCTGTGCCATGTTGTGTAGTTACTGTCCAAATGCTTTTTGTGTGAACACAACAGGGAGTATACTGTGCCTGCAGGTTTTGCATGGGATACTTTGCACACAATTGTCAACATCCGTTCATACTGACCTAACACTGTAGTACTGTATAGTGTAGTGGTTCAGTACTTTCACTGTGGTGGTCAGTATCCTGGGCTTTAGTCCTATCACTGCTTTACTTTTCCATAGTGTGCACAACAGTCTGGTTAGGGTCCAGTTGTGCACATCTGCACAAAGGCGGTGCCTCTACGGACCCTGGTAATTACTGCCCCATAAGCTTAACAAGTCTAGTCTGCAAAGCTATGGAGAGGATCATAATTGAGCTCATAAACAAAGATATAGGGGACATGCAGACATTGTACCCGTCCCAGTTTGGCTTGGTCAAGGGCAGATCATGCCTTTTGTACTCGGTTGAGATCTTCAAAACGGTCACTTAGGCCATTGTTGAGGGAAAGGCAGTCCATACAGCCTACCTTGGCCTTGCAAACACTTTCAACACAATACCCCACTCAGGTATTCTGGAAAACCCTAACAACTGAAATGTAAACCCATATGTCACAAGATGGGTTGCAAACTGGCTTAAGGACGGGACCCACAGGGTTAGAGTTGCTGGCACTATGTTAGACTCCAGGCTGGTCACAGGTGGTGTCACACAGGGCTCAGTCCTTGGCCCCCTATTGTTTGTCATGTACTTCTCAGAAGTACAGGCCAACATGGGAGGACTTTGGCTGACAACGTTTGCAAATGACTGCACACTGGGCGCCATAGTGGACAGTGCATCAGACATGGATATCCTTCAGAAGGGACTCACGGTAACTGATAGCTGGTGCCAGAGCCATGGCCTGAAGTCAAAGTGCACAACATGTGTAGACATACCCTTCAGGAAAAGCTAGGTAACCCCAAGCTACCATATAGGTGGCAATCCTCTAAGCACAGAGGAGGTTATCATGGACCTGGGGACCCAGGTTGACAGTCGCCGTTCTTCTGACACTCACGTTGCTAAAGTGGCTAGAAAGACCTTCTACATTGCCCACCTGATCAGGATGGGATTCACATCCAGATCTAGTGGGTCATTGTTCCCCTGTACTCTTCACTTATCAGACCGGTGATCGAGTAGAATGCCCTATTCTGGATGCATCTCACCCAACATCTGCAGCAATTGGAGACACCCTGAATGTCCCCCACCTAAAGGATAGAGGAACCCCAACATCTGTCATATGCTGCCAGATTGAAGACACTCCTGCTCTATTCAGTCACATACCGTCTGCTTAGAGGTGACATGTGCCTGACATGCAAGGCCATGTCCAAACAGGGATTAATGGACATGCTCCACCTCAGAATCGGCAGATCCACCTGAACCACTAGTGCAAGTGACTTACACCTTAGCATGGATGTACGTTGGACATGTTGGAGGGATGGAGTTATCACTCGGAGACTCCCTATGCTGTGGAATACAATCCTGGTCCATGTGAGGCAGAGCACCTTGCTGGCTGTGTTCAAGAGGTATCTTGACCTGTGGATGGGAGGTCATACGTTTAACCCGGGGATCGTCACTGTGTCTCTGCTGGAGAGAGGCACGATGAAATAATGGGCACAGTACTGTTTCCATATAAGGGGTGGTGTACGCCAACAAATTCTGGGCTAGGCTTATACCTGCCTTAGGGAAGATAGCCTAGTATAAACCTATGTACCTATGAACCTATCTGACCATGTTGCATTATGTTCAGATGTGAACTACTTACAACAGCCTCATCCAACATCAGTAGTGTATTCCACAACATGGGTGTACATTGGCAAACACTACCGATGTGCCCTAGGACATTTCTAATGCTAGTCGGAGAGTGTGTTTGTCTGTCAACACATTGTAAATGTAGTTTGCCATGACATATGTCTTGTTTAGTATACTGTGCCTCTGTCTACCTGTGACATAACATTGATACCCAGGGTAAACCTACCATCTCCCATCCACTCATTAGGATTCCTGTTGAGGGGAATTAACGAGTGACTCTACGGATAACCTGTACTGGTAGTTTACTCATGCGTGGGGGTAGCTTCTGTGTTATGGATAATGCAGTACAGCCTGTCCTATGTATGTCGGTGCTGGGGTTCAGGTCCCTCATGTGCATAGCTCCCTGCCATTCAGATTGTACAAGGTGCAGCATGTGCATTGATTCCAGCTTGGACATGGCTTTCTACATCAGGCACAGCTTGCATCTGGGTGGACAGCATGGCAGTGTGTGGAGCTGCACTCTGTTTAATCAGACTACACATTACATGTGTTCCAGCTCTTTCATACTCCTGGTGAGGTACTGTTGTGGACTTTACAGTTGCTGGATGTGTCTGCATGAGGTACACCCCACAGGGGCTGTTGTGGTCATTTCTAATGCTGATGAAAGATAACTGCAGAACCACAATGACCACCCCTTAGCTAGATGTCAGAAAGCATGGACCATGCAATCACAAATAAAAACAGGACCCTCTCCACAAAGGGAAAGTGGCCTGTCTGGTGGACCCCAGCCATAAACAAACTGTATAACAGATGAGGGATACTAATGCAAGACAGAGCTACATCTCCAAAAGGGAAGACAGCTGTGATTAGCACTAGTAGAAAGCTACATTATCTCATAAAGACATGCAAGGTCAACTTGGGGACATAAATCACCAAAGACAATGAAGGTAACCACACTGCTTTCTTCAGTTATGTCAGACACCTGGTTGGGAACCCTCAGATATGCTCAGAGTTGGTACACAACAACATATATTCCAGTGAACTGACAGATATTGGTAACATTCCGGCGGACAGCTTCAGTGCGATTTACCCCCTCCCTCACCCCCAAAAGAAGATAGTTATCACAGCTGTATGTAACCTCACTGTCATCTTGGATGTCCATGTGAGAGCCGCACTCAGCAAAGACAAGTACACAGCATCAATGGGACCTGATGGTATCCCCGGTTGCATACTATGTGAACTCCAGAAGGAGCTGGACCCGTATATACAAATGCTATTTAACCTTAGCCTTGCTACAGGATATGTACCTGAACACTGGCGTATGGCAACAGTGGTCCCACTCCACAAAGGAGATGCCTCCACAGACCATGGCAACTACCACCACACAAGCTTAACCAGCCTTGTCTGCAAAGCTATGGGAAGAGTCATTATGGAGCTCTTACACAGAGACATTGCTGACCTACAGACCCTTGATCCCACCCAGTTCAGCTTTGTACAGGGCAGATCCTGCCTTTTGCACCTAGTTGACTACTATGAAACTGTCAGTAGGGCCATTGATGAGGGCTACGCAGTCCACACAGCCTACCTGCACTTGGCTAAGGCCTGTGACACAATACCCCACTCAGGCATCATAGACAAGCTCAACAGCTGACATATAACACCATATGTCACAGGATAGGTTGCAAAATGGCTAGGAAACAGAACCCATAAAGTCAACATTGCAGGTGCCTTGTCAGATTCAAAGCCAGTCACAGGTGGTGTCCCACAAGGATGTGTCCTGGGACCCCTCTTAATTGGTATTTACTTTTCAGATGTAAAAGCAAACATAGGAGGGTTGTGGCTGACAAAGTTTGCAGATGACTGCAACCTAGGCACCATAGTGAATACATCAGCCGGCACACACATCCTACAGAATGCCGTCACAAAGGCGGATAGCTGGTGCCAGACTCATGGCCTGAAACTGAATGCAACTGATGTGTAGTCATCCCTTTGGGAGGAACAAAGTACCCACAGATCAATACATAGACAGCAACCCACTGAGCACAGAAAACAAATCAGACACCTGGGGACACGTGTAGATAGTGACATCTCGTTTGACACCCATGTTGCCAAAGTGGTTAGAAAGACTTTCTATCTTGCCCACCTTATCATGGAGGGTTTTCCATCCAGATCATAGGAGGTCATTGTACCACTATACTTCTCCCTTATCAGGCCCATGATTGAATGCAAAGCCCCATTTGGTATGTACCTCACCCAGCACTTGCAACAGCTGGAGAGACCCCAAAAGTACCTTACCATGAAGATCAGGGGTCTACAACACATGTCATATGCTTCCAGAATAGAGGAAACCCAGCTTTATTCAGTGTCATACCGCATACTTACAGGTGACCTATGCCTGACATACAAGACCATGTCCAATCAGGATTTGGTGGACATGCTCCACTGCAAGCAATCCAAATCCACCAGAACCATGAGAGCTGAAGATTTGAACCTCAGCACATACATGTATAGGACATGCTGGAGGGACAGAGTCATAACTCAGAGGCATCTCACACTCTAGCAGAGTATCCCAGTTCATGTTAGACAGAGTCCCTCACTGACTCTCTTCAAGAGACATCTGGACAACTGCATATGAGACAGAGGCACAGACTAGACAGAGGCACAGTCATGTTATTCATTTACGTAAGGGGGTCATAATGTGTCACTACTAAGTCAGAGGCACAATATTCGGAATCTATTCTGTACACTTATTACCACTATAAGGGGTGGCAATAGCCACATCACTATGGCTAGGCATACACATGCACTAGGGCAGATAGCCTACTAGTAAACTATGACACTATGAAACTATGGTGTATGTGTAGGTATTGTCAGTCAAGCACTATGATGTGGTTTGGGGGGCTTGATATGTCCCTGTATTCCAACATTGTTTTGTCTATTCCTTCTAGCATGTCTAGGGATCAGTTGCTAGTGTCCTCTCCTGCTCAGCTGGTGAACCTGGGAATATTGAGGCAATGTTAAAATTGCCTCATGTACACTGAAAACCCTCTCCTTCTCCCATAAAACACACATACATGTGAGAGATGCAACTATATAGCCAAAGTGGAGGCTGAGCTCTCTCAACATAGGACTAGCAAGACCAGAGAGAAGGTGAAGGTAACCACACACATCACAAACCCAGTCTCACATAGCACTATCACAACTTAAAATCATACACATAGACACACAAAGACATACTCGGAGGCACTGATCAGAATTCTACCAAAACAGCAGCGGCCACCACAGCAGACACCCACACAACTGCCTCCACAGGGCACAGCACATGCAACACATAGACCACAGAGTCAGTGTGCCAAACAGTCACAGCCCATAAGGCCAAACACAATGCCAGACACACTTGTCATAGGTGACTCCATAGTCAGACACACTGACGTCCCGCTCACCAGATCGAGTACGGAGGAGATCACAGTAAGCTGCCTATCGGGCACTGGAATCCACCACATAATGCAAGCACTCAGGTCACTCAACTGCAAGTACAAGTCTGACCCAGTCATTATCCATGCTGGTGTGAACGACCTGAGATGTACCTCCCTGGACTACATGGAAAGAGACATAGAGGATCCCTCTGATTATGTAGGCCAGGCAGGTATGACCCTGACCTTGAGCAGTATCCTACCTTCACCAAGTATGATGCCACATAAACAGAGACAAGATGATCAGCTGTAATAATTTGCTTAAACTATGGTGTCATTCAAAGGGGGTCCAATGTCTGTCTGCCTGGGAAGACATGCTGGACAGGCCACGCTGATTTGCAAGGGACGGCTTGCACCTGTCACCCCTGGGCTTCCGGATTTCAGCTGATGCTCTTGCCACCCCCATTGTGCCTTTTTTATGCAAGAATCAGATTCTACACCTACCACCCTAGAACACAGAAAAGGAAAGACACTAAGGGTAATGCTGCTCAATACCAGAGGTCTCAACCTCAAGCTGCACACACTCGACGCCCTTCTCAGTATGTAGCACATTGATGTCTGTGCTGTGCCTGAAACCTGGTTCACGGCTTCTGACAGCACCCCGGCACTATCGGGTGTTGCCTCATATCATGCGTTCCGGCACCAAAATCCGGACAACACCAAGAAAGGAGGGTGGGTGTCCATGTTCATCAAGGACACCCTCACCTCAAGGTTGGTGGCAACACACGATGCATCGGAGACCATCCAGGTGCCAGTAACCGCAGGCAAGACTGCTCTGCAGTTTGTAGCATGTTACATGCCACCCTCTCAAACTCAGGTACCTCACACAGCTGTCCTGAAAACACTGGAGGGGATAAATGTATCTCCAAACACCATCATACTGGGTGATTCCAACTATCCAAATATAGACTGGGATCACTAATCAAGCCCCAACACTCTAACCCAAAGGTTCCAAGAGTTCATACACTCAAATGCCATGGAACAACTGGTCACCATCCCCACAAGTGGAGACAGCATACTAGAACTCATCATCACGAACATGGGGTCACACTGTTCAACACCAGAAGTATACCCATCATTGGTGAGATCAGATCATGAACTAATCTCAGTGGGAGTCCACATCCCACCCACACCCCAGATAGAAAAACAAACAGTGAAGACCTTCTCAAATGCCAACTTCACATTTCTAAGGACTGGTGTGGTCTCTTTCAAGGCCCCCAAGCCAGCGGACACCATTACCCAAGCCGCTGTATCACTTCTACCAGCACCTCCAGGACTGCATGGATCAGGCAATCCCAAACAAAACAAAGACTCTCTGTACCACAGGCAAGCATCCAGTCTGGTGGACCCCAGCCATAAACAAGCTCTACAACAAAAGGAAGGAGCTACTACAAGATAGAGCGAAATCCATAGAAGGGAAGACACCCCTGCTCATTATGAGTAAAACACTGGGTTCCCCCATACAATCATCCAAGGCAAGTTTTGAGAGTAAACCCGCTCAGGACTCAAGGGACAATCATGAGGCCTTTTTTACCTATGTTTGACACCTGGGAGGGAACTCCCAGATATGCTCAGAATTAGTTCGGAATGATGTAAATATCACTGAACCTACAGACATTGCCAACATACTGGCTGACAGGTTCAGTGCGGATTCCCCCCCTCCCCCCAACTGGAGGGGTATCTACACCAGAGGATTGTAGCCCCCCAAACAGCTCCAATGCTGGGGTGAGAACTGCTCTATCCAAGGCGGAAAACACTTTATCCATGGGACCAGATGGTGTCCCCAGTTGTGTGATCCATGAACTCAATGAGGAATTACACCCGCAGTTAGGGCAGCTGTTTAATCTTAGCCTCACCTCAGGATATGTGCCTAAGGAGTGGCATACGGCAATGGTGGACCCACTTCACAAAGGAGGTGCCTCCACCAACCCCGGAAACTACCATCCCATCAGCTTGACAAGCCTGGTCTGCTAAACTATGGAGAGGATCATAATGGGAATAATAAATGAAGACATAGGGGACTTGCAGACATTGGATCCAATCCAGTTTGGCTTTGTCAAGGGCAGATCATGCCTTTTAAACTTGGTTGATTTTTTCGAGACAGTCACCCAGGCCATTGACGTGGGTAAGGCAGTCCACACAGCCTTCCTTGACCTGGCAAAGGCTTTCGACACAATACCCCACTCGGGTATCATTGAAAACATCACCAGCTTAAATGTGAACCCATACATCACAGGATGGGTTGCAAACTGGCTAAGTGACAGAACACACAGGGTCAAAGTTGCTGGTGCCATGTCACACTCCAGAGCTGTCACAAGTGGTGTCCCACAGGGCTCAGTCCTGGGCCCACTTTTGTTCAGCATCTACTTTTCAGAAGTACAAGCAAACACAGGAGGATTATGGCTGACAAAGTTTGAAGATGACTGCAAACTGGGAACCATAGTTGGAAACCCATCTGACACAGACATCCTTCAGAAGGGTCTCATAGACACAGATAACTGGTGCCAGAGCCATGGCCTTACGTTAAACGCTAAACAATGCATAGTCATACCCTTCGGGAACAACAGGGTTACCCTAGTTCCCATCTAGGTGGCAATCCTCTAAGCACAGAAGAGGTTATCAGGGACCTGGGCACCCAGGTTGACAGTAATATTTCGTTTGACACTCACGTTGCCAGAGTAGGCCTGGGGCAGTTCCTGCTATTAGGACAGAGGTGTGACCTGGTAGTGTCAGGGTGCTGATGTGGGCTTTGACCCTGTTTTCTATTACAGCACTGATATCTACATTCTCTATACTGTGTGCGTTTACACTGCACGCATTTATACTTCTGGCATTGGGTAGCATTACATCTAGGTTACTATCCCTTGTGGTACCTAAGAGGTAGGTTTGTGTTTTTTGTGGTTTATGATTGGTGAGGGTGGATGTTAGTCGGGTCCTCAGGTGTGCATATGGTACATGGTATTACATTACTTAACACATGGCATTCATGCATCAGGTGGAGCTGCAGGGCTGCCTCTGTCGGATGCACATACTACACTCCCTGTACATGTTTGGAAGCAGGTTGTGTCATGTTAGGCATCCCTGTTACTATATGAGTGAGTCAGAGCGGGTATCAGTCCCAGTGTTCTTACTGACCAAGTGTATGTGCTATGCGTTGCCTCTTTGCCAAGGCCAGGGCATACTGGGCACGCCTCCTTCTGCCTACTGGGACAAGGTCAGGTTGTTCCTCCTCTGAGTCACCCTCTGCCTGTGGTGGCCTTGGCAATGGTGGGGGGATGTTAGGCCCAGCCCTGTGCTGGTCCTGCTGCAGCTGTTTCCGCAGGATCATATTATGTAGCATAGCACATATCATGACCATTTGGGTACATGTAGTTGGTGTGTACTGCAAGGCTCCACCAGATGTGTCCAGACACCGGAACCGTGACTTGAGCAGCCCAAACACACGCTCTATGACATTACGTGTTTGTGTGTGTGCCTCATTATGACGTTCCTGTTCAGGTGTGTGTGCATTTCTGATGGGTGTCATCAGCCACGGCTCAAGTGCATAACCTGCATCCCCCACTAGGTGTCTGTGTGGGAAGTCCCCACTGGCAAATGATTGGTACAGCTGCGTCAGATGCCAGATGTGGGAATCGTGGTAGCTCCCAGGGCAGCCAGCACACACATTCATTATTATGCCCTGGGCATCACACACGACCTGGCAGTTGATGGAGGGGTATCCCTTGCGGTTAATGTAGACTCTACCCCGCTCACCAGCTGGTGCTTTGATGCGTATGTGCGTGCAGTCTATTGCACCCAGCACCTCAGGGTATCCCGCTATTAGCTGGAAGAGACGCATATTGCTGGCCACAACCTCACGGTCATTAGGGACATATATATGATCACCGACATGTGCTGACATGGCATCCAGGAACTGGTGCAGTACCCTGGAGGCTGATGCCTGTGATATCCCCATCATATCACCAGTTGGTCTCTGGAAGGTACCTGTTGCTAGTATTCTTAGGCCAACACATACCTTGGTTTCCACTGGGATGGGTTCCCTCTGTTGGTTCTGTGTGTGAGATGTGGCCTGCACAGCTCAACAATCTGCTGCAGAAGGTCTCTGTCCACTCTGTAGCGCTCTACTATCTCCAGCTCATGTAACCCATGGTAGGTGACCCTGGGCCTGTATACTCTTCTCCTTCTTCTCACTCTGGGTTGTCTGTCAGCATCTGCATTGTCACCACCCTCAGCAATTCGCCTTTGCCTGATTATAACAGCTATGGCAGCCCCTAGCATTTCTGCTCTGAGTTCAGCTTTTTTCAGTTTTCAATTCTGATAGCTTACTTTCTTGCAGTATCTCTTGTGAGAAACACCCTGCACTGCTCTTTGCAGTGTTTTAAGTGCTGGGTTGGGCTTCTAGTCTGCCTGCATAATTGCCTGCTTCCAATTGTTTCCACCACTTAACTCCAGCAGTATCCTCTGGCAGTTTCCGTGTAATTTGGTTGTTTCCTGTTTCCTCTCTGTTTCCTGAAGGGGAGCAATGTGCACACCAGCTTAAACACGCTCACGGGTCACTTAAACGCGCGCACACATCCCTACACGGTGTTACACGCGCGCACACATCCTTACACGGTGTGAACTAGACTGATTCATGTTAAAACGTGCGCACAGTGCCTTACACACGTGCACGCCCGCACAAACCGTTGTAAAGGTTTACAACATGCTCCCATATGTTGAACCTGCCTTACACGCGCGCATGCACGTATTTCAAGAAACTTTGAGTGTAGGGATAGCGTAAACCTTCAATTTCTTGACTTTCCTAGTGTTCTGTTGGGACACACCTCCCTCCCTGATGTCTGTCTGTCATCTGTCACCTTACATTGCCCTCCAATCTGGTACATTTGTTTCTATCCTTCCCCCCCATGATGTCACCTCCCTCTTACTCTGTTCCTCCCCCTTCTCTAACTCTTACACTACTCAGAAAGTGCTCATTACCTATGTGGCAGTGTGATTCAGTATTGTAACCCTCATTTACATAGGATTGCCTAGTAATGCTTAGTTACATGTCTTACACAGAGCTTCCCCCCCTTGACAACCACTAAACGGAGGCCATATTGTTTTTGGTCTGCAAGTCCCTCCATTGACATTCCATGTAATACATAAATCCCACAATTGTGGGCTTATAAGCTTCGGTTTTCAGTTTTAGGTAGCGCACCCGTTTGCTGGTGTGCTGCAGTTACACATCATAATCTCACGAAAAAAAAAAGTTATATAACATATTTTTGCAACACTTTTCATGCCAATGGCCACATATTTGGCCATTGGCATGCTTAATGAAACATATGCACCCTTTATTTGGAGCTGACATAGCTCCGTTTTAGATTTTGCAGAAATGTACTCAGTTGTCAGCTGAGTACATTTCTGCAACACGTCCGTTACACGGACTGGTTTCAGCTTCGTGGATCGCTCAAATACCTCATTTGCATATCTTTGAGCTGCAAATGAGGTATTGAGCATTTCCACACCCAGTCCGTGTAAGAGACGTGTTAGCTGTCTCTTACACGGAGGTTTGGGCTGTACCTGAATCGGGAGGCTTACACGGAGGCTTACACTACTCTTGAACTCCGTGTAAGCCTTCCTGAATCTGGCCCATTGTCTTACCTAGCTGAAAAAACATTCAAAAGAAAAATATTTACAGACAAAAACACATCAAGTCAAAAGAGATAACTTATAAATGCCTGGCTCTCAATGTTCTAATTGGAAACAGAAAATCATTATTATTTTGGGAAAACTTGGCTAGGCTTAGGAAAGCCCCCCCCCCCCCCCCAGTTGTTAGCCTAGTAAGTATATGTGAAGTTGATGAAAGCTATTAAATGGTCAGTGCATAATTTTGCCAATAGCAATGTGTGGGTTGATACTATTGCAGTTGTCTGAGTTAGTGCTTGCTTTTATATATAGGTGGTAATTCTTATGGTACACATGTTTTAAGCAGTGGAAATACTTTGATTGCCACATTTTGATTTGTACACATTGTGCCATCCTCAAATGTGGTGCACTTGTTATTTCAGCACTAATTGCTGATACAACCTTTTTATGCTTCTATATTTATACATTTCTAATAATTAGCCTTATGTCAGACAGTCCATGCTTACATTTAGATTTCAATAACTTGCCTTTGTGATATTTGGATTTACATGCTTCACAATCAATTTTTCTATCTGATCTTAACTTCAAAATTGATTTAACTTTGCTCCTTAAAAACAGTTAAATAATGTCCATCATAATTCGAGATCAAGAATTAGATGGTGGCCATATTATTTTATTTCCACTGTATTATAAATCCTAACAAATGAATCAGTGGCTTCACACCTTGTATGACAGTCTACTTTATTAAATAGATATGCATCTTAGGTACTTTGTTATAGCTCTCTTCAGTCAATCGCATTTTCCATTACAGAATCCCATAGAGCCTAATTGTTATTAAGGAGTTCTGTTTCTGACAACTAATAGTTCACATTTCCATAGTTTTCATCTCTATAATCCTCCCCTTCACAGATCTTATTGATGGTTTGTATTTCTTTTCCCACTTTCTCACTATAATTTTGTAAGACACAAGCAACACTAAAGAGAGCAGTACTTTAACCTTTTTTATACATTATTTTACACAAGCACAACAAAAAACATCTTTTTACTGAAGTTAAATTCCCTTCCAAGTGTATGACTTAGCATAAAGTCACTTTTTGAACTTAAGCAACTCTGTACATTCCGAAAATATATGCTCCTAAGAACATCTTTCTAAACCATCATATCTCAAACATAGGCCTCTTGCCTGCCTAAATATTTTTCAGATATTATAGGGGTATAGAAATATTTGTTTAAACCTTTCCATGCAAAATTCTAAATTTTCTCACTTTAGTTGCAAATCTAGGGTTAAATAACATTTTCCTCCACTGATCATTATTCGCTCCATGATATTTTTACTTTTAATACTGTATTGTCTTCTCAAATCTAATATTATCTTATATTCTTTATTTATTACTGTTTTCCAGTTTTTCATTTATATTCTGGCTACAGTTATAAAATTTACTATTTGTGGTTTAACAGAATTACTATCCAACCTCAACACATCTTCCTTGATAACATTAAACCTTTAAGTTCAAGTTGACCTCAGTTCAAAAAAGGTTTGTCTGGCTTCATCCCATTTAATTATCTCTTTGCCTTGTATCATTTGCCCCCCGAATATTTGTTTTTTTGTTATTCCAAGTCCAAATGGCCATTATACTTTCTTTTTGCTGTTTATAGTATAACTGATTTGTGCTATTCAGTTTTTCACAAGCTCTGAGTTCCTATAATGTAAAGACATGTTTAATACTTTTATGTATATAACAACGTGCATAATGCTCAGTATATTCTTTTCCTTGATCTGCCCAAATGTCCATGTGTGATCCTTTTGTTACGTCCAAACAACGTCCTATGCACGGGGGAATGCATGGCCACACCAATAGCAGCACAAACAAAAAATGGCCAGCAAAAGCAGACACGGATGCTGAAACAAATAATAAATCCTTTATTTCCAAAGATACTCAGACCGGTTTCGGCAGGAATTGCCTTCTTCAGTGTAGGACAAGCATATAATGCCCTGTTATCAATGTATGATATATACATAAAATGATCCACTAGGCAAACAGAATATATAATAGTCATGAATATTAATGAAAACCAAGAAATGCCATGAAGCGATGTACATTCACAAAGCCTGAAGAATAATGAAATATACCATATCAATGCTAAAATAAACTATTGTAAAATGAGTGTGAAAAAAATGAAATAAACAAATAAAGATGAACCAATAACTATTACAAAGGAAATTGCAAACCATATAATAATAAATAGTTCTGAATAGCAAGCCATATAATAATAAATTGTTCTAAATGTCAATCTATCATAACAAATGTAGAAAAATAGTAAAATTATAAAGGTGACTGTCATACATATGGTATATGAAATGATATGCAGTGGTAGGTCCCCACAAGAATTATAGTATTTATAAACCTATGGTTGTAAGACTATAGATATAAAGATCATATGATTGAACATAAACAATGTGTCAATATTTAAAGACAAAAAATGTCCAAATAATGGACACTAAAGATGGTCATTAAGGCCAGGAGAAAAAAGACCCCCAAGAGTGACAATCCAGTATTTCTCTTTATGATCCAAAATACCGTGCCAACCTTGTTTATGACTACGATCACCCATGATACGATCAATAATCATAAAGGTAAATTTGGCTTGTGGATGTTTGAGTATGTTGGTACAAGGCATTAGTAGTTTTTTGATTTCTAATGTCACTTCGATGTTCATTGATTCTAGATCTAAGGGGCCTGGAAGTTTGGCCAACATAAAATGCCCCACAATGGCAGCTGGCAAGGTACACAACCCAATCACTACCACAATTACCAAAGATTTTGATGTTAAATACTTGACTGGTATTGTGACTGGTAAAGTCTTTGGATTTATTCATCAGTAGGCATGATCCGCAGTGACCACAGGGAAAAGAACCCACTAACTCCACTCCATGTAATGTAAGTTGTTTATGGGTGGCCCCCCCACTTCCTATATGTTTATAATAGGACAAATGTGAACCCAATGTTTTGTCCCGTTTATAAGCAAAACGGCACTGTTGCCCCAAGAGAGATCTCAATTGATCATT
This sequence comes from Protopterus annectens, assembly GCF_019279795.1. Taxonomy (NCBI): domain Eukaryota; kingdom Metazoa; phylum Chordata; order Ceratodontiformes; family Protopteridae; genus Protopterus; species Protopterus annectens. Next base: position 1,972,961,021 of record NC_056726.1, read on the forward strand.
AGCAAGCAAGATGTTCCAGTGTTTGTTGATGATGTTCCTTATCATATTGATGTTTCTACCAAAAGTAGTAATAAATCGAAGGGGGGCCCCAGAACTGGTGTCCTGCTCTGTTTTGTATTCCAGTAGCTTATCTCTGCTGATCTGGTTGACCCGGCATCTGGCTAAGTTGACATCCTTGTTATCATAACCCCTGCTGGTATCTCTGACATAAATCCATGCTAGCTGAATCATATTCTGTCTCATTAGAACTAAGGCGCTTAATGCGCATGAATTGTGACACAGGAATACTCCTAATAGTGTGACGTGGATGCATACTGGTGGCATGTAACAGAGTATTATATTGTGGGTATTTACGGAAAACCTTAGTTGATAGTGTGAGGTCCTGGTTTTTGGTGACTGTAACATCTAAAAAGTTAATGGTCTCCTGATCATATGATAAGGAGAATTCCAGTCCCCATATATTACCATTAAGGTATTCGACAAATTCCTGTAAATAACCCAGATCAGCACGCCATACTAACCAGCAGTCATCAAGATAACGTCGCCAGATGTCCATTTCAACCTGATATATATTGTGTGAGGTGTCATAAATCATGTACTCCTCAAAATAAGCCATGAAAAGGTCAGCATAAATGGGAGCGAAAGACGCTCCCATAGCTGTACCTTGCAATTGCCAGTAACACTGGCCTTGAAAGTAAAACACGTTTTTATTGAGTACATGTTCTGACAAACAAATGAGTAGAGTGTTAAATCCCGGTGTATATAGATTAGCCCTGTTCAGCCAATATTGGAGAGATTGTAGGCCTGCCCAGTGTGAAATACTGGTGTATAAGGCCTTGACATCCAAAGTGCACATATACCACCCTGATTCTAACTGGGTTTCCTGGATAATCTGTAGGAATTGGGTTGTGTCCTGTAACCTGGCCCTAACCAAGCCCAACAAAGGTTTAAGATATTTTGTGAGAAATGCTGATAGGGGTTCCGTTAGTGATCCTAACCCAGACACAATGGGTCTACCAGGAGGTTTATTTAATGATTTATGAATTTTCGGCAATAGATACAGAATCTGTTTGCAAGGTTCTGACACAGTTAAGGAGGATAAACATTTTTTGGTAATGATCCCTTCCTCAAAAGCAAGGTTTAGGAAGGAGTCAATTTCATGTTTAAAATTCAGAGTTGGATCTATGGACATATGCATATAGCAAGTTTTGTCTGATAGTTGTGATAGCCCTTCTTGTATATAGTCATCTAAATTGAGTACAACTACAGCACCTCCCTTGTCAGCAGGGAGAACCGCTATGTCTTTATTGTTACGTAGTTGATCCAATGCCAACTTATCACATACAGTGAGGTTGTTTTGTAACATAGTGTGGCCATAGTTTTCAAAGTGAAGGTCCCTGCATACAGATTCCATAAAAATCGAGACATATTTATTCATAGGTGGTTGAAACACAGATCTACCAAATCTAAAATCATCCGATGTATGAGAACTGTCATTAGCAAAAAATAATTTCAAATTGAGGTTGCGACAAAAAGCCTGAAGGTCCTGGATAATGTGATATTCTTGAGAGAAAAAAGCTGGTATATAGTTGAGGCCCCTGTTCAATAGGGCTGTTTGTTCTTCTGATAACTGAGTTCTAGAAAGATTTAGAACATTTTGACTAGATACCTGGGCTGTACCTATGTCAGAAAGTTGTTGAGCAAGCCCTGAAAAGAGATGTCCGGCGGTTCTTTTCTTGTGCTTCCCTTGACGCAACTGAGTAGGCCTTCTGATACGTATTTTTGCATTAATCCTCGGTTCTTCATATATGTAAGCACTTTTTGACTTTACTACATTTTGTGGCTATCTAATTTTGGATCATATCATCTAACTACAACATTTTGTGAACAGTAATTTCGTTCTACGGGAATCCAATAAATACGAGACATTGGGCATATTTTGTTCTGTTTACTTACTAGTGCTTACCACAACGAATATAACCCTCGTGGTCACCAATAAATGTCCAAAAACCGGGAAATATGTTAAATGATATCCTCACAGCTCAACAACTTTCTGACATAGGTACAGCCCAGGTATCTAGTCAAAATGTTCTAAATGTTTCTAGAACTCAGTTATCAGAAGAACAAACAGCCCTATTGAACAGGGGCCTCAACTATATACCAGCTTTTTTCTCTCAAGAATATCACATTATCCAGGACCTTCAGGCTTTTTGTCGCAACCTCAATTTGAAATTATTTTTTGCTAATGACAGTTCTCATACATCGGATGATTTTAGGTTTGGTAGATCTGTGTTTCAACCACCTATGAATAAATATGTCTCGATTTTTATGGAATCTGTATGCAGGGACCTTCACTTTGAAAACTATGGCCACACTATGTTACAAAACAACCTCAATGTATGTGATAAGTTGGCATTGGATCAACTACATAACAATAAAGACATAGCGGTTCTCCCTGCTGACAAGGGAGGTGCTGTAGTTGTACTCAATTTAGATGACTATATACAAGAAGGGCTATCACAACTATCAGACAAAACTTGCTATATGCGTATGTCCATAGATCCAACTCCGAATTTTAAACATGAAATTGACTCCTTCCCTAAACCTTGCTTTTGAGGAAGGGATCATTACCAAAAAATGTTTATCCTCCTTAACTGTGTCAGAACCTTGCAAACAGATTCTATATCTATTGCCGAAAATTCATAAATCATTAAATAAACCTCCTGGTAGACCCATTGTGTCTGGGTTAGGATCACTAACGGAACCCCTATCAGCATTTCTCACAAAATATCTTAAACCTTTGTTGGGCTTGGTTAGGGCCAGGTTACAGGACACAACCCAATTCCTACAGATTATCCAGGAAACCCAGTTAGAATCAGGGTGGTATATGTGCACTTTGGATGTCAAGGCCTTATACACCAGTATTTCACACTGGGCAGGCCTACAATCTCTCCAATATTGGCTGAACAGGGCTAATCTATATACACCGGGATTTAACACTCTACTCATTTGTTTGTCAGAACATGTACTCAATAAAAACGTGTTTTACTTTCAAGGCCAGTGTTACTGGCAATTGCAAGGTACAGCTATGGGAGCGTCTTTCGCTCCCATTTATGCTGACCTTTTCATGGCTTATTTCGAGGAGTACATGATTTATGACACCTCACACAATATATATCAGGTTGAAATGGACATCTGGCGACGTTATCTTGATGACTGCTGGTTAGTATGGCATGCTGATCTGGGTTATTTACAGGAATTTGTCGAATACCTTAATGGTAATATATGAGGACTGGAATTCTCCTTATCATATGATCAGGAGACCATTAACTTTTTAGATGTTACAGTCACCAAAAACCAGGACCTCACACTATCAACTAAGGTTTTCCGTAAATACCCACAATATAATACTCCGTTACATGCCACCAGTATGCATCCACGTCACACTATTAGGAGTATTCCTGTGTCACAATTCATGCGCATTAAGCGCCTTAGTTCTAATGAGGCAGAATATGATTCAGCTAGCATGGATTTATGTCAGAGATTTACCAGCAGGGGTTATGATAACAAGGATGTCAACTTAGCCAGATGCCGGGTCAACCAGATCAGCAGAGATAAGCTATTGGAATACAAAACAGAGCAGGACACCAGTTCTGGGGCCCCCCTTCGATTTATTACTACTTTTGGTAGAAACATCAATATAAGGAACATCATCAACAAACACTGGAACATCTTGCTTGCTAATCATCAATTGAGATCTCTCTTGGGGCAACAGTGCCATTTTGCTTATAAACGGGACAAAACATTGGGTTCACATTTGTCCTATTATAAACATATAGGAAGTGGGGGGGCCACCCATAAACAACTTACATTACATGGAGTGGAGTTAGTGGGTTCTTTTCCCTGTGGTCACTGCGGATCATGCCTACTGATGAATAAATCCAAAGACTTTTCCAGTCGCAATACCAGTCAAGAATTTAACATCAAAATCTTTGGTAATTGTGGTAGTGATTGGGTTGTGTACCTTGCCAGCTGCCATTGTGGGGCGTTTTATGTTGGCCAAACTTCCAGGCCCCTTAGATCTAGAATCAATGAACATCGAAGTGACATTAGAAATCAAAAAACTACTAATGCCTTGTACCAACATACTCTTAAACATCCACAAGCCAAATTTACCTTTATGATTATTGATCGTATCATGGGTGATCGTAGTCATAAACAAGGTTGGCACGGTATTTTGGATCATAAAGAGAAATACTGGATTGTCACTCTTGGGGGTCTTTTTTCTCCTGGCCTTAATGACCATCTTTAGTGTCCATTATTTGGACATTTTTTGTCTTTAAATATTGACACATTGTTTATGTTCAATCATATGATCTTTATATCTATAGTCTTACAACCATAGGTTTATAAATACTATAATTCTTGTGGGGACCTACCACTGCATATCATTTCATATACCATATGTATGCCAGTCACCTTTATAATTTTACTATTTTTCTACATTTGTTATGATAGATTGACATTTAGAACAATTTATTATTATATGGCTTGCTATTCAGAACTATTTATTATTATATGGTTTGCAATTTCCTTTATAATAGTTATTGGTTCATCTTTATTTGTTTATTTCATTTTTTTCACACTCATTTTACAATAGTTTATTTTAGCATTGATATGGTATATTTCATTATTCTTCAGGCTTTGTGAATGTACATCGCTTTATGGCATTTCTTGGTTTTCATTAATATTCATGACTATTATATATTCTGTTTGCCTATTGGATCATTTTATGTATATATTATACATTGATAACAGGGCATTATATGTTTGTCCTACACTGAAGAAGGCAATTTCTGCCGAAACCGGTCTGAGTATCTTTGGAAATAAAGGATTTATTATTTGTTTCAGCATCCGTGTCTGCTTTTGCTGGCCATTTTTTGTTTGTGATCCTTTTGTTACCTCATTGGTCACTACATCTATCACATGATTCCATTTAGACATACAGTCCTTGCCCTGAGTCAAATATAATAATCTAAGTTGTGTGACCTTATAGTACCTGTCCTAATCTGGAAGACCCAAACCAGCTTGTTCCTTTGTCAGCATCATTTTTTTTTTCTCATTGTATTTTCTTTTTCATAGTCTTACATGTCTGATCGCTGAGTTAAAACACTTAAGCCTGACCTACATGAGGAACCAGTGGGACCAAAAACATTGTAATTGATTGTATCATATTGTCAGTGTGTATAAATAATTTCCATAGTTTTAGCGTACTTTATAATCTTTTGAGTACTTTTTTCCAACGTTATAACGGCTTACACAGTATCCCATTTTAGCTTTGCTCAACATCCTTTTTAAACCAAATTCCCAAGTATCTCATCTAGTCATGACTCCACAAAATGGGGAAGCTCTGTACCAAGTCACATGTTCAGGCATAATTTATTACTATAGCATTTTTTTTTTGCTTAATTTACTCTAAATATCATATTATACTATTAAAATATTTTGGTTAACCAGATATACATTTTATATCATTTACCAGATTGGAAACATGATATGTCATCCCCCAAAGGGCTATTTTCTCATTATCATTTCTCCATTTATATCCAATTATGTTTGATTGTCTTATGTATCTGGCCAGTGACCCTAAATATAAAGCAAGGAGTAGTGGTGAAAGTGTACACCCCTGCATACAATAATACACACATCTGCCAATTCTGTGGTTCTGACATGTATGGGACATCCAACACTAAACAAGGAAATGCTAGTTTTTCATCTCACCCCAGTTATCTGAGCTGTGGATGATGATAGTGTCATTGGACTGTGTCATATGCTTGGTGCCATCATTGTCGACCACTGGCAAACCACTGCCAACAGGCATGCTCTGATCTGTTAATGCTGAATCTTTTACCAATGTAACGTGTGAACGCATACAGCTGACATACCTGTTGTAATGCTGGATTACATTTGTGAGTCCTACTAAAATATGGCATATATACTTCTATGTGCCAAGCACATATATACATAGCATGCAGGGAAATGCATACTTTGTGATATAGGTCATTGTGTTTGTAAACCGAATGTCCCTGGATAATGGATATTTTATATGTGCTTGAGTGAACCATTCACAGTTCCAAGTCAGTGTCCTACAATAATGTAATAATGGCACATGCTACTGGTAACTTGGTGCATCCCCTGTAGACACACTGTAGTTAAGCTTCCACATCCAAACCACCACTAGGTGTGATGGTTCTCTCACCCATACCCATTGAGGGATACCAGGGATTCCTCTGTATCAGTGAGGATTCCTTGTGTTAGTCTCAACCCATAGTGATAAACGTGTATTTAGCAATTTCCTGTGAGTGATCCTGTGATGCACCTGTACTATTACTGTATTATGGCCACCGACTACATTAATGTCCTGTACCTACTGGACCTAATTTTTTTTTTTTTTTTTTTTGCTTTATTTAAAAAATATATTGTTTCACATTGGAGTAATCCACTTGATTCCATTAAGTAATATACTTCAATAAAATGTTTCTAATCCTTCTTAGATAGCCGTTTTGGCAATTTTAAATGTAAGTGTGCTTTGTATTGATTCACATATATATCCCCAAGTTACAACATGACAAGGACCAAACTCAAAGTGCGTAGAATTCAGCTCAGTGAAGAAATTTCAGATGAGCTTTTTTTTCCCAGGGGCAGGCTCCTTGCTGCCCCTTGTAAGAGATAAAGCCCACTTACACTCTTCTATCTTCACATATCTGGAAACACAGCAGCAGTGAGGTCCAGTCTAAAATAGTGATCAAGGAGTTCAGTATATAGAAGCATAGTTTAAAAAATATGTAGAAGCGTAGTTTGTCAGTTGGCACAGGTGGTTAATGCTGTGAGCTGCATTTCCTGTGGTACAGAGTTTGATTCCCTCGGTCCTCATTTACCCACTGTGTGATCTTGAGCATGTCACTTAACCAGATGGTGCTTGAGTGCAACTGGGAGTTTGGGCTTTGCTACTCAATAGTCCCCTAGACTACAAGCCTAGTAATTACATATGAACCTGAACTTGGTGAGATGAGGTAGAGGGGAAACCCTTTGGACTGATGTGCACTGTTGTCTAAAAGTATGGTATATGAAAGTGTATATTGCATAGAAGTGCTCATTTAAGAAGATTTCTTTTGGTAAAAATCAACATTCACCCCTTGGTTGTGTATGTTTCTGTATTGTCTGTAATAAATGTAAAATAACATAAAGGGCTAAACATTATTTTATTAATTAATTAATTTGTTAAATGGATAGGTGGTTTTGTATGCTACAACCTGGGCACATAGGCAAATACAGTTGAAGACAAATGCATTAGTATATGTATAAAGTGCAGAGATAGTCTAGTAGCACATAGACGGATACAGACAGTTGACAGATGACTGCATTTATTTAAGGGGGGCTGTTTTCCTTATTGGTAATTATCAGTTCCTTAGAAAAAAACAACTAACATGACTTCAGAACAGGATGTATCAAATAAACTGATTTCTTAGCTTTCATTAACAACATCCAAATGTGAATAGCTGTGGCTGACTAATAGAGGTAGCTGTTTTTGAAATGCATAACTTTGAACCATTGTAAAATTGTGCAGCTAACATACCAGTGCTTACTGTACTTCTAAAAAATGTACTGTAACTGTAGAGTGCATTATTACAGACTTTACACAGTTTTACTAAGCCAATGAGATATTAGGATTTCATTGTATGTAAAGTGATGTGTAGAGCACTTTGTCAGATTTTAAATTTTCATATTACTTTCTGGATGTGTAGAAATATTTCTAGGTACACTCTGCTTGTAGGAAACAAATCGAACATCTCTGCAAGCAGCATAAGGCAGTTAGCTGATAAATTTTAGTAAACAACAAAAGCACTTACTGGTTGTGATGAGCTGTGCAGTCAGTTTTCAATCTATTTCTCTCCTTTTAAATCTGATCTTTAACAATATCCTTCACCTGCAAAACTCTCTACTAAACTCAGCAATTATAACATTTCTTGTATGTAATGTGTTTATTTATTTATTCATCAATTCTTTCTTTTTGTAGAATCTATCCCACAAAGCAGTAACACACTTGACTATCCATTAACACAGTGTGAGAGCTGAAGTATACCAGTCATTTTAGCGACAGATTTCCTCAAAGTAAAACCTGTCAATGTATGTAAAAACAACAGTACCATTTTAACTGTCAGCTGTGCAATCCAAGGGTTTTCACAGCTGATCAGCTGCCACATAAACTCCCCAAAAGCTGATCATATTAAGATGTGTTACTGCCCCTTTTTTATAACATCTAATAGCCCTTACAGGACATTTGAGTCCAAACCAATAACAGTTCTAACCAGTTAGTGCACCCCTGTGTTTCTCCATCATCTCTCCCATTTTAGGGATTTAGGTTTATCTGAAGTAATTTTGGCACAATAGTTCAATGTGCATAACTGCATAAGTAAGAGCCACTGTGGTGCAGTGGTTAGCGCTGTCACCTCACAGTAAGAGGTTCTCCCGTTTGATTCTCATCTGGAGTGCCTTCTGTGTGGAGTCTGCATGCCCACCCCACGGTCGAGTGACGTTAAAGACATGCAGGTAGGTGCATGCATGAATGGGTGCGCTTCTTTGAAGGTTGGGCATCAGGCTGGCAACTCAGCACCTTAAAAATCCACTGCTAATCATTAGCAGACTGGAGTTACGCTGTGGCGACCCCTAACTGGGAAAAGCCGAAAGATATTACTTTTTTTTAGTTCAGTGTGCATAAGTACATTTTAAAGGCAGAAGTAATATCTAAGGCAGATACCTGTTTGATTACTCACTGTCTTCACACTGGGCATGCCCACACTGAATCTCCTGCTGGTGAGGTGCTGTTGCCGTCTTTCCTCCCCCACCACCCCCAATTCCCTAGTCACTCCCCCACATCACTACATTTATAAGACCTGTTCTCCATCCAGAACTCCAACTACTTTGCCCTTTTAATCGCATACACATAGTTGTAGATGCATGCGCACATATGATGTACCCCAGTTACAATAATACACACACAAATTTTAAACCATCAGTCTGCAATAAGCACTCTAACCTCTTTCCTCCCTTTTACTTGCTAACTGATCCCATGACTCCAGTGATCACAACTTACTCCATTCTTCCCAGTCAGCTATCAGGTCCTACCCCTCCTATCACACTGTTTTACCTCCTCTCTTACTTGATCTATCTCTCTACAAAATATACCTACTATTATACCTTTCTCCCTCCAGCAAGTCTGATCACTTAAATTACCCTAGTCTTATTTCCGTGCACTAATTTCATCAACTACAATCCCTGTCTCTGCCCTTATTTACATCCCCAACAGTCATCCACTAGGTCATGACACAAAAGACATATTACATACCTATACAACATTTCGTGCTAGCTTTCATATTCAACATATTCACACGCTTCTCCACCTCATATCCTCCCTGCCTTCCCTTCAATGATTTTCTAATACTCCCACAACAATATTACTGCCAACATCCCCTATATATTGCCACACCTTTATAATCACATATACATATAATTCTATCTCCCAACTCTTGCAGCCTCAACCATCCTTTCCAAAACTCACCCCAGAACCAGAATGAAACATAAGCCACTATTTCCCTATGAAGTCTTCCCTAAAAATACAACTCTGTGGTGACTGTCACCCTAACCCTGGGCCTAGTATACATATGCCTGGGTGTTCTCCACACTCACAACTGTATACTCAGTCTATAGCTCAGGCTACACTAAAATTCTATCATAACATCAGTAGCATCAGTTACTAGACAACCGAACTTCATGCATGTTTTAACACCGGTGCTCCAGATATTCAAGCCAATTCTGGTAAAGAAATCACCTCACCACGTAACATTAAATATAGACTCTGCAGAAAAGCAAAACAAGGTGGTGGCATAGCTGTAATGCATTCTAACACAGTAGAACTCTCTGTGTACCCAGATGTTCCCACCATCTTCAGTAATGCCAAGATACTCATCTCCCTCCTCAGACTAAATGGCAGGAAAAAACTCTGTATCATAGCTCTGCATATTTCACATGGTGAGAACACAAACATATTACAACATTTCCTGTCCTGGACTATGTCAAATGTTTACCTGGAAACAATAATCCTGGGTGACTTAAACATAGATTGGCTCTCCCTCCCCTTTAACCCTCAGTGTCACTAAACGTATATGGTTACTTAAAACTGTTTCATACTGCAACCAGGCTCAACAAGTCAGTAGGAAAATCAGGTCTACACTGGTTTCTGACAAATCTAATAAAATTTCATCTTCAGGCACCCTCTCTTGAAACATTTTTTCTTTACGGATACATTTTGTGATTATCTACCAATCTTTGTCCTTAGAGGCACAACTTCTTAACCAAAGCAGTACCATTTTAAATTAGTATGAAATCTAATAAACGTGAGTAAAAAGACTGTCTTAACCGTTTTTACTTCTATAAACTGACAACTACCCTGGATGATGTAGTCCACTGATTTAATGCTACCTTCCTCAATGTTCTAAAACTGGCACACAACTTCTTAATTAAAGCAGTACCATTTTAATGGCACATTAATTATGGTTTTATGCCGAAAGAGATTCATATAAAACATTGCTCACCAGCTATCTTCAACAACCAAAGAATTAATGCAGGATGGGGATAATGATGAAAATGCGGCAAATTAACAAAACACAGCAAAGTCTCCAAAACTTCAGACTTCGCAATTAATGCAAAATAAAAGTTAAAAATGATAAAATAAATCAGTACTTTAACCTAACCTACAAAAAGATCACCAAAAAATCCTGTTATTTTCTGGAGCTCTATCAAAAGACTTGTATTCCCTGGTAGAATAGAGCAGCCCAGTCCCTACACAGATATGTACCCGGACAGTATTGTTTCATTATTAACTCTTATTTTATCAACACCATTAAATCAATACTTAACCAACAATATAACCATTAACCCCATGTTAATATCCAAGTCAGTGAAAACCATAACCCATTCTCCATCAACTCTGTCCCAGCCTCCAAAAATTAAAGCCTACAACCCTAGCTGCAGATAACCTACCCACTGAATACATGAAAATCTCAGCAGATGCCATTGCTTACCCCATCTCAATAATCCTTAGAAGATTCATTAAACAGTCTTATGTCATCTCCCTATGAAAGAAATCATTAATCCTACACCTGCACAAAGGGGAAATACAACTGTCTTTCGAAGTATAGACCCATAGCTATACTTCTTCCTATCAAAAATCTTAGAAAAATGCATGCATTTCCATCTTCTCAACTACATTCTTACCAATCACCTTTTCTCCCCCACTCAGCATGGCTTTTGGTCAAAGTCCGGTACCAATACTACATTATTCAACTTCTCTAACAGTGTTAATCATAGACGCAGTACAGGTAATATTGTGTCTGCCCTCTTCTTGGACCTATCTGAAGAGTTTAACACTCTTTCTAAAGTAATCAGCTAGCCACCCTTGATCTGTCCTACTCCAGTCTCCCCTGGCTCTCAAGCTACCTGTCTGACAGATCCTAAGCTGTTAAATTTCAGTCTAGCATCTCAAACTTTTTACCAGTCTCTGCTGGTGTTTCCCAAGGCTCCATACTAGTACAATTCCTGTTTAATATATTTTTTCAGTAATTTGTACACTGCCTCAAATTACTCCAAGCTAGTCCGGTACGCTGATGATGCAACCCTTATCTGCCCTACACAAAATCCCATCTTCTCCATCAGCTCACACAAGATTTACTCTCCTCCATAGAAAACTGGCATCAAAATTAGCCATAGAAATCCCTAATAGTCAGATCGTATCTGCCAATAACAAATATTGAGGAAATCTCCAATATTAAATTACTAGCAGATTACACTATTAAATCTCCACATCCAACAAACAATCCAAAAAACATATTGAAAGTTAGGTCTGCTAAACAGAGCCGAAAATATCTGATTAAAAGCAGCTGGATAATATTAGCATCCGCTTACCTGCTGCCTGCACTTTTGGATGCCTGTCCTAGTTTCACCAATCTCTAGTCCACCCTGACAGCTTAGCTACAGCAATGGTATAATAAAATAGCCAAATTTGCATCCAACAAGACATACTCCACACATTACTGTTTTTGCTGTCAGGCATCTGAATTGGCTTGAGCTACCTCACCTGCTGTCAACTTCAGTTTGTACACTGGTTAGTCTTTCATTCTAAAAAAATGCCCTGCCCTAAGGGGCATGCTACAGCTCAACTCTCTACCAATGGAGCTCCATGTTCTACTGACAAACCTCTCATGTCAATTCACAAAGCTGACAAAGTGAAAATGCTCTTTACTCCAATTCTATGTCAGAATACTAGAACTGAATCCCCCCTCCAATCAGGATCATAAAAACACGCATATCTTCAAAGATAAATTAAAATGGTTCCTGCTTGACTTCTGGGTATGCCAGTGCTATTCCAAAGGCCAAATTTATTCTTGAACTACCTTTCCTGTGTATAGACACATCAGTAACTATCACTTCTCTTATTTTTCTGTCTTCTACTTTTCGGATGACAAAATGCATGTAATTATATCTGACCTAATGTACTGCACCCAATGCTATGATGCTGCACAATATACTTAATTATTTCATAATGATCTGCTTTACTTATCCTTACACTGTATGTACTGCTGTTAATGTTACCTGAATAGTCTGTTTGTTGTATATGTACTACTGATGTCCTTCCATATCACTGTTGCAGTATTATTTACAATAGGGATTCCCTGCCAAGGGCAGCCTTTCTATCAGCCAGTATACCAAAGCCTTTTGGTTGTAAAGGGAACGCCATACATAACATGTATGCTCCCTATGCAGTATTAGTGTTGTAGTGTTATGGCCCCACTTCACTCTGTCCAATGGCTTATAAGGTACCTTTCAAGCCCCTCTTTTAAAGTTACATTTAAATAATCCTCTCTCATAGGATCTTTGGCTAAACTGATACAGTCAGTTGAAACATAATCTGTCAGAAGTAACTCATTAAAAATTTGTAATCATTGAAAGCACCCCTACATCTAAAAAGAAACAGATGAATAGCAAATTAAATGCCTTCATTCTGACAAACTTTTCAATCATAACCCCTGAAGTGGTGCCATTTTCTTGCATGCTATCAGAGGAACAACAGCTAAACTCAACCCTCTCAAATCATTGAGATACTTTTGCGTAAGCAGAACTGTAACTACACTGTTTTGTTCACAGCCTCCCACAATAATATTTCTAATACTATGTTCAATTTTGCCCTTACTTTCTTACCCAAAGAACAGAAATATTTAAGAACTGTCAAACCCCCCTTTTTTCTTCAAAACCAAATATTAATATACACAGTCTGAAATGCACTTGGAACAAACTCATGTGCCATATTCAGCACTTCTGCTTCCTATCCTAAACCATCATTGCAAACAAGCACTTTAGTCAGAATTTTGCTACACATTGCACAGATAGCCAAAAAGCATTTAATAAGCAAAAGTAGCCACATACCACACATTAACATGGATGCCACCACACCCCTATATTCGCTAATGCCACAGTTGTGCTACAGCAATGAAAGTGAAACATTGTTAATTAGCTATGGCTGATCTGAGGTAATCTAAAACATCACTTGATGACTATTCATTACACAAGTCCATTCACTAAAACTTGGTTCAGTGAATTCCAGGGCTGTCCTCTTAAATGGAGTCCATGAGAACTCTGGTATATCCTAAGGTTTTATTGGGTCATTTTAGTTCAGTTTTATAAAAGCTGTATAAATCTCCTTTCAGACATACCTGTTACATAATGACATATGGGGCTACAAAACAAGTCTTCATATTAGTAAATTCTGGACTGTAAGTTCACCTGAAGATGGGTGTCCAAGTACTGTTAGTTAATATACCTAGGCTTTGTGTTAGATCCCTCAGTCTTCTTGATGCATGCTGCTAAAACAGGTAAATAAGTAAAGCCTCATGCTAAAACAGGTAAATAAGTAAAGCCTCCTAAAAATGTGTTATAGTATTGCATGCTTTCTTACTCCTGACACTGAAGGGGTCTTGTTACTTATATGACTGTGGCTTCCCATTTAAGATTTTGGGGGCTATTTGTAACGGTAATCGCAAATGACATTAAACAAAACTGGATAGCTTCTTGCTCATTCCTTCTGACAGAAATAATCGTGCACTAACCTGCTAAAAACAAGCTTGCTCTCAGGTTTTAAGGAACAAAAAAGGTATTCGTCACATTGATGACTGCTGCAGTAGCCTTAGCCTGCCAAGGATATAACAGCCGGCCAGCTTCTAGAGTTTCATGGCATCACATACATGCTCTGACTGTTAGGCAGCTTAAGATGAGCTGCCTAAAAACCCATATTTGAGCACCAAGCCCTTCAAGAGCTCTGCGAGCTTTTGAGGATCAATAGTCAGCTTGTGCAGATAAGTTCCCTTTGGGTAAAAACCTATCCATTTAAAAAATGTATTGTTTCTTGTTAAGAACGTTGTTCATCTTCTAGGAGTTTGTTTTAAAGGACTGTCTTGAGACTTAACTATACTTACCTTTTTCCTGTCAGTTTAAATGTTGTTAAAACAAAATTAATTTTCTCTGGAAAAAATTGGGTTTATTTCATATTTGAGGTCTGGAAATGTATTAACGTGCTTTTTACTGTGTTTTATTGGGAAAGGTGACTTTTTACAGCTTTACATTTTTACTGGCTTGTGCTGCTTATTTTCAGCTTGACCATGGAAAAAAGTACTGGTCCTATGATTAGTCCCTCTTCCAGCCACAAAAAGAAAAATGTTAAGTGGATATATTTTACTACCACAGCAGGCTAGTGGTTTTCCTCAGACACAGGTAGGTGAATCTGCTGTGACCAAAGCTGGTTCCTCAGACCATGCATCTTTTACCCCGGATTCTTTGGTGTAGCACCTACAACTGCTATGGACTGGGAGTTAGTCATGGCCTCTGCAGTTGTTGGGTTCCCCTCAGTGAGCAAGGGAAAACACTGTTGATCCTGGGAGAGTGAGCAGGGAAGTTTTTCCTGTTTAGTCAGAATGTTGTGCCCTTCTCTAGAGAAGTTCCTACTGCTACTGCCATTAATAATACTGTTGGACCAATTTTTCCTGTCAAAAAGAAGCCGAAAACTAAATATGTATCTGGTCCTGCTCAAAGTGGTTTCTGGTAAAAGATAAAGGGATGCCTCTTTTCCTGAAGAGATTCTAGATTCTGTATCTGGACAGAAAGCTGAAGGGACAGATGCAGCATTTTCTCTTCAGATTTATGATTCAAACTGAAAGGAGAGCATGGTATCCAATTCTCCCTGTGAGGATTTCTTTCTCTAAGACTGTTTCCAAAATGTGCTAGTTTTTTTTTCAGTGAGAGAACACTGAGGATTCTCAGTCCCTCATAAAATGTTATGAGCGGTTACAAATGGAATGTCCAGAACTTTCCCCATCACTCGTGTGCTGTTAGCATTGGAGGATGTGTGCCACAGTCTGCGGTTTTCTTGATAGTCAGCCTGCTGCCCCTAAAAGGCATTTAGATTATATAAAGTTCAGTCTTAAGTTTTTATACATTCACCCCAAGCATGACCCAGAAGCTATAGCTTTAGTTAATCCTACTGCTTCTAAACACTTAGAAAAAACTTTAAAATCCTAATCGGAATTAGCTACCTATGAAAGTATGAAGAATGTTTAGTCTGCAGTTTCTTCTTTTGAGGAAAAATCTGCTTTGAAGGGTTTGGCTTCTTCCATTTCAGAGGTCACAACTCATTGTTTCAAGTGTTTATATGGCTCTGTTGATACATCTTCCAGGGTTATGGCCAGTGGTTTTGTTTTAAGGAGATTTGCCTGGATGTGTTGTCAGAACCACCCAGAAGATGTGAAAAATGAGATTCGAGTTTCTCATTTGAACAGAGAGTTTAACCTCTGCTGCAGAAATGATCACAAAATGGGATGAGAGGCATAAGCTGATTCAGGGAGTCTCTCCTTTCACAAAAGTTTCCAAAGGATTCTCTATTCCTTCATCCAGTTTTTGCAAGGAAAAAAACTTAACAGTCTCACCAAAATGCTGGTAGACAGATGTTTAAGAAGAAATGGTAAATGGGTTCCAAAAAGAAGGCAGGAGAGACCCCCAAAACAAAGGAGAATCAAACCAGTCAGAATGACTATTTCAGGGACCATGCCCCCTCCTGGCAATCCCTTTCCTCTTCCCGAAAGTCTGAATCTCCATTTCTATCTTTGATAACAGATAATTTCAGACCAAATGGGTTCTGAAGGCGATTCATCAAGGTAAAAGGTGGTAGTGGGAGGAAATTTCTCCTTTTCAGGGAATAATTCCTCATCCACCAGACCAAACTCCTTTATTTCTTCCCTGTCTTTCAACAATTGTTGCCTCAGGAAGTAAAAGAACCAGTTCTTTCTTACAAGTTTAGGAAATGTTTTTATTCATGGATGTTTTTGGTGCCAAAGAAAGAAAATGCGTGGAGATCAGGCCTGAATTTTACTTTCCTAAACCAATTTACGATCATGCCCAAGTTCAAAATGCTGTTACTTCACAGCCTGTTATATCTTCTTTCTCATTTATGTTTTCTAGTAACACTTGATTTAAAAGATGCACATCATCGCATCCGTATGCATCTAGATTTCAAGTGTTTCTTAAAGTTTTGTGTGTCTGGATCACATTATCAACTCCCTGCCTTACCCTTTAGAGTATCCACTGCCTCAAGAGTGTTCATAAAATGTCTTGCTCCAGTAAAACTTATTGCAGACTACAGGGAATCCAAATTGTGTCCATATTTAGATGACTTGCTTATATTTGCAGTCTTTTTTAAAGTGTCATGAGTCTCTGTCTTGGATGAGAGAGCTCTTAACACAAACTGGGTTTACTATAGAATATTCAAAAGTCTTACGTGACTTCATCATACAGGATTGTGGTCCTATGGTGCCTGCTGTACATCTCAGTCCAAAGAACTTTCTTCCACAGGAAAAAGATCTATATGTATATCTGTTTCTAGGGTTTTCCACTTAGAGTTCAGTCTCTGAAAAGGAATGCTTCAGGATTTTGGGAATCGCGACATCTGTGATTCTAATGATACCCCTGTCAAGGCTACACATGAAGAATATACAATGGTCCTAACACCAACTCCCATTATCTTTCTAAATCCCAGGTCATGGATTTCTCAGAAGAGAAATCACTTGCTGGAGACATTGGATATCCCTAAATCCTGTCCCCCAGTCCAAACCAGTCAGTTACCACATATGCCTCAGACTTTGCTTTGGGAGCAATATCAGGAGGCATAAAAGTGCAAGGTGTCTGGGACACCAAGGAGAGGTTCAAGCACATAAATATAAGACATTCTTATTGCAATAAAAAGACTCAACTCCCTGAATCATCAATGGTCCCCTGGATCTGTTCAGATTGTCACAGACAAAACCACAATCATGTGTGATACATGAACAAGTAAGGGGGAATCTGGTATTAGCCCCTTTAAAAATTAGACATGTTAGCTTGGGATATAGCTTTGACACAATCTCACTCTTACAGGCATCCTACATCCCATCAGAGCAAAGTTCTGTAGCAGACAACATAAGCAGGACAGAGACCTTCACAAATGGAAACTAGAGCAGGAAGTCTTCCAATATTTGATCCGTCTGTGGGGAGTTCACATAGACCTGTTTGCCTCTTCTCTGAATAATCTGGTCTATGTCAGCAAATCAAAACTTGACATACCCAAACACCTCCACATCGACACATACAAATGGCCACGTCAGCAATTTTTTCCCAGGGGGAAAAAATCACTTGGCTGTAGTTAGGAACGTGCCCTTTTGTCCAGTATAGAGCAATGTTGGAGTTGGTATATTTAGTTAGGTGGTGTGGGGGGGGCACAGCCCCTTTTTGTCATAGGGTTTGACAGTGTGTTTGGTTTTTGGTCGGCCAAGCAATTTTTTTTTTTTTTTTTACCCTGGGAAAAAATTTGCTGAAGTGGCCATTCGTAGTTTTCATAGTTCAGTGTTAATGTGTCGATGATTAGGTGTTCAGGTATATTACGTTTCTATTTGGTAATATAGACCCGAATAATCAGATGGCAAAGTTCTGCTCCAGGACTTCATGCAAGAAAGCCTACAAGACTGATAACCTTGCATTTCCTTTGACAGGAATGTTCCTGTATGTATGCTGTTCTACCCTTTCCACTGATGTCCAGGGTACTTTGAATATTCAGAAGGAATCCCCCAGTATAATTGTGGTGACTCACTTCTGGCCCAGGCAACATTGGTTCTTCCTTCTTTTAGTTGTGGCCAGGGGCAGTTATCACAAGCTTCTTCACCGAGTGGATCAAGTTGCACAAGAAAAAGGGTGCTTGATACACCCCAACTCCAATCAACTTCAGCTGACTTCCTGGATGATAGGGTCTTAATACCCTTTAGGCACCTGTTTACTGAGGGACGTGCATCCGGTATTACAGGAGGCAAGAAAGTCTGCTACTAGAAAGTCGCATATTAACAAATGGGAAAGGTTTTCTAGTTGATGCCAACAACATAACCAGCAGCCATTCGGGGCGAGTGTTCTCTGATTTTACAATATTTGTGTATGTTCCTATCCTGTGGCCTTTCTTACACAATGTAAACTACAATCCACTCTGCTACAGGCCCCATGAAGGCTCAGTGTCTCTCCAGTAAGTGTTTTACAACTATAAATGCCTATTTATGTTGAATTGTATTAGACATTTTACAACTGTATATGTTTATGTTGAATTTCAAGCCTGTACTCTAATCTGCTTACTTACACTATCAGACTATTTGCCCCACTCATAGGACCAAAAACTGGGACTGGGTTAGCCCCGCTCTGCTTCGCCCTCGCTACGCTCGGGCTCGCTTCGCTCCCCTCCCTGCCCCCTTATCCCACCCGCCCCCACTGTGTCTACATTTATAGCCACTAGGCCACACCCCTACTTCCTCTCCAACCTACACAACTTCCTCTCCAATTCCCCTCCCACCACTTTACTGTTTAACCACTACTATTCCTCTAAAGCACATTGACCCCACCCATTGATGACATATAACATGTCTATAAATAATTATAAACTCCTTCCTCTTATCTTACCACTCTTAATTCTGCCATACTTTCTTACTAGCTATGAAAATCTCACATTCGTAGGTTTCTCTTATCCAAAATGCCCAACCAAGACCCCCCTACCTCCACTGACTGCGGAACTTGCCCACTACTACACTACCCCAAAAATTATAAATTCCAACCACTTGCTTCTAAAACCACTCCAATCAACACCAAAATCCAAATATGAACTAAAACTACTATTCAAAGTTATTAGACTACTAGCGTATCTAAGAAAAAACATAACCAAAGATGTGGACATCCATCCTAATCCAGGCCAACCTTAACTCAAAATCCTACCAGCCCACCACTCTCCCACCGACTGGTCAACTCCCTCCTAATATGCCACTTAAACATTAGAAGCCTAAACAGTAAGATACATAGCCTGCATGCTGTACTAGCCACATACCTCCCCAACATAATGTGTCTATCTGAAACATGGCTCCGGCCATCAACCAAAGACAATGATATCCTGCCTCCTGGTTACAATATACTTAGGGCAGATAGAGTAAAGAAAAGAGGAGGTGGAATAGCCGTCTTATATAATAGCACACTTAACATCATAACTAACCCTATACAACCACCCCAGGTCTCTAACGCTGAAATACAAGCTCTAAAAATTCTACTAAATAATCATAAGGGCATTAACCTAATTGTCACCTATATTCCCCCTGGGAACAATGTAGAAACACTAGACGTCATTCTACATTGGATAGCCAACAACTACCCTCAAGAAACCATTGTCCTGGGCGATGTTAATATTGACTGGAACCAATGCACAGCACAGTCCAACCCCATCCCTTTTAACCTACATGGATTCTCTCAGATAATATCATCTACCTCACGTATAGGTAACAATAACCAAAAAGAGAGTATACTAGACTGGATACTCACCAACAGTCATCCCCAGAACTATATGTCTGGAACTCTCCCTAATGATCTTAGTGATCACCTGCTCACATACATCATGAAATACAAAATTAATTGTACAAGCTTACCTATTTATAGGTCTATCAGATCCAAGAAAAACTTTGACCCAACTAAATTTCAACTTGAACTCAAATCATGTAACTGGACAAAACTAAAGTTCCTTCCCCTTGATGAGGCAGTGTCATCATTTAACAATTCATTCCTTACTATACTTGACTCGCATGCCCCTAAACGCTCAATAAGAATTAAAACTCAACTAGCACCCTGGCTAACAACAGACACCAAAACCAAAATAACAACTAGAGACAAAGCGTGGGATAAATGGCGACTACCAAACTACCCCTAGATCGTATCAAATTCCAACAACTTAGAAATGAGACTAAAAAAGCCATCATACTAGATAAGAAAAATTACTTCTACAATCTGCAACATAAACATCAGAATAACCCTCAAAAGTACTGGGCAGGCATAAATAAACTTCTCCAACCAGGCAAATCCACTACTCCGACCCCAGGAACATTATCTGACAAGAGCCAAGAAGATATAGCTAATTCATTCAATACTTTCTTCACAGAAACCATCCAGTCATTAGCTAACCAACTTTCTCCTCCCCACACTTCTGTAAACACTATACCTGACTCACCACTCTCTTTTAACTTCCAGCCAGTGTCCACATCCTTTATCAGATCCCTTTTGAAAAAACTAAAGGCAACCACCCTTTCAGCCGATCTTCTGCCAGCTGAATGCCTGCAAATTGCTGCAGATGTCGTAGCCTACCCTATCTCAATCCTAATTAACAGAACCATAACCGAGGCCTCAATCCCCTCAATTTGGAAAATATCCTATGTTATTCCACTCCACAAAGGAGGTTCATCCACAGAACTATCCAACTATAGACCTATAGCCATACTATCACCACTTGCCAAAATTATGGAAAAGTGCATGCACAACCAACTAATGCTCTATCTAACCCAAAATAAACTACTCACAGACTCTCAACATGGATTCAGACCCCATCATAGTACAACCACTGCCCTCCTCTCTTTTACTGAAAACATTAATCTTAACCGAATAATAAAAATATCCTCCGCTTCTCTTCCTGGACCTATCGAAGCCTTCGATATGGTAAACCATCAGTTACTTCTATATACTTAAAAACCCTGTATCTAGATACTCCAGCCCTTGACTGGTTTCAAGCTTACCTCACTGGGAGACGACAAGCAGTAATGTGGCAAAACAAGCTCTCCTGCCTACTACCAAATACCATAGGAGTTCCTCAAGGTTCCATATTAGGACCTCTCCTCTTTTCAGTCTTCATAAACGACATCCAAACAGTCATCCCTGAAGCCACCTGCATTCAATATGCAGATGACTCGACTATAATATGTTCCAATGCCTCTCTTGCAAATCTACTAACTACCACCCAACATAGCTTCACCAAAGTCGAAAACTGGCTTGCCAACCATCTCCTGATCTTAAATCCAAACAAAACCAAGTTAATTCTCTTCTACCCAACCAATAGATCTCCGACTGAAAACTTCACTATAAAATCCAATAATGGGACCATCATCTCCCCAGACACCTATACAAAGCTATTAGGAGTAAACATTGACAATAAACTCAGATTTGATATACATATCAACCAAGCCATTAAGTCAGTCAACAAGAAACTTGGGACCCTATATAGAATTAAAGCCTTCCTTACCCCGAATGCCAGGGCAGCCACAGCCCGTTCACACCTTCTCTCTACCCTACTATATGCCTCTCCTGTCCTCACTCACCTTAACAAATCTGATCTGGCCAAGCTCTCATCCTGCTATAATCACATTGCCAGGTTCGTTACAGGCCTACCCTACAGAACACACCACTGTACTAACCTGAAAAAGCTTGGATGGATAGAATTCCCACGCCTTCTTCACCAGTCCCAACTCAGAGGCCTTCAAAATCCTTAAACAACCTGAGAATACCCCAGCACTAAAAAACTTAATGACTCCCTACTCCAATCTAAGCTGCCTTCGCTCAGCAAACAGACTCCTTGTCCAAACAACTAAATCTCTCAACCTAGGTGGTGACGCGCTATTTGCCAACACCACTGGTAAAATATGGAACTCTCTCCCAAATAACATCACGCTTGCAACTTCTCTAAGTCAATTCAAAAATAGTCTAAAACTCCACTTCATGTCACACTGGCTATGTCCTTGCTCAAACCCAGACTAGCTATGTGCCATTAACTAAAACATAAACAACTAGCTAAGATGATAAGTACTTTGTATACTGTGATAAAGAAATATGTATCCTGTCTAACTCTATGTCATTATACTGCCTACCGTCCTTGCTAATATGTTATTAATGTTACATTTGTAGTAATCTCAGAAATAGTAATGACAGTCTTGTACTTGTATGTAAATAGCGTATGTTTTTGTTAAGTTCTTTCAGCTCATTTACTGTACCTAATTATCAATGTAACTCTGTTGGAGCTTTTCTCCCCGGGCCTCCGCTGAAAAAGGACATGTATCCAGTCGGACCATCCCGGTTAACAAATGTAAAATAAATAAAATAATAATAATTCTTACACTTCCATCAAGGTTAATTTGTCAGCCATTTCAGCATGTCTGCCCATGGAAACCCCTCTTTCAACTCATTCTCATGTGAAAGTGGTTTTGCATAAGAGTCCACCAAGAAAACCTGATGGTGCCTCCTAGGATCTTAATTTTGTGTTAGAGAAGCTAACACTTGCTCCATTTGAACCAACTTGTCAGGGTGACTTGAGGTTCTTAAAGTGGAAAACTGTTTCACTGATTGTTCTGACCTCAGCAAGAAGAGTATCTGAGTTGCAAGGTCTTGAGTTGAGTTGGCCTGATCTTTTTTTCCACAGAGACCAGGGTTTCTTTGAGAACTGACCCGTCTTTTATGCTTAATGTGTTATCCCAGTTTACTTTTAAGCCAGACTGTCCATCTCCCTGTTTTTTTATACTAAACCCAAAAACGAGGGAGAAAGGAAACTGCATGTCTTGTATATCCATAGATAATTCGGGTACTATCTTGACGGAACAAAATCGTTCAGATCTTTGGATCAGTTGTTTATTTTTTGTGAAGGTAAGAGGAGAAGAGAAGAGACATCCTGTATGTAAACAAACTATTTCAAAATCTTTGTCTTAGGCTATTACCTTTTGTTATTGTCACTACATCAGAGCTATTCCAGGCAGGGTCAAGGCACACTATATGGGCCTGCCTTCATCTATGGCTCTTTGGAAAGGGGCTGGATTCTAGAAGTGTTCTAGGAGCAGCAACTCGGTCCTCTGTATTTACTTTTCAAAACTGTACAAGCTTGATTCCTTCTCTAGGTCTCAGACTTTGCTGGGACCATTCTCTAGGGACTTCTGGGCCTATTTTCTTCCACCTCCCAAATTTAACCTTGGGTGATCTACCCGTATAGCTAAGGCTACTGCAGCAGTGATCAATATGATGCACATAATACTGTAGTGTAAGGAAACTTACCATAACATAGACGTTTGAATGATAGCTACTCCCTCCTTTATCCTCCTCAGTTTTTATGAATATGCTCTGTTGTCGTGGTCTGTATACATTTTTACTCATGCTTATGTCCTGTTAGGGCTCAACTTCCCTCTCTTATTTGGCATGAAAGCTCTGAATGGCTTTGGGCTCAAAACTGTCTTTTTAGGCAGATCAGCTTGAGCTGCCTAAAGGTTTGAACACATGGAAGGTGCCCTAAAGCTTTAGAAGCTGGACGGCTCTTTATATCCTTGGCAGGATATAAGCCATATAACTAAGGCTACCGCGGCAGTGGTCATTCGAGCATTTACTATTACAGTATGTTTACTTACATGCCTGTACTATCTACAGTATTTTGCAAAATGACGCATGTCCCATTATTGTTTCCCTGCTAAAGATAGAACCATTCTGTGACTCACTTTTTGTTTGTACTGCAAGCTCTTTCACTTTGTTTGCTGTAATACTCTCTGTTTACTTTCACTAAAGTGTTTTCTTTGCATGCCCCAAAATTATGGAACTTTATTTCAGATCAAAACATCCTCACTGTATCATGTTGTAGATATGTTTTTTACAAGATTAAAGTGTTTGTGTTCAAATAGATGCTACTGTAAGATACTGAACTATATTTTAACTTATGTAGTTTATATTACTGAAGTATTGTTTAGGCTTTGCCTATATTCTGCACAGAGTAGTCCAGTTTTATAGCTACATTCTCTGTAAAATGTATTTGTTTTTTCAGTGTTTGCTTTCGTTAATTTTATTGAGAGTTTGCAGCTGAAAATGTGCAGTTGAACATGGTCTACTTATCAAAAGGAAAAAAATCTAGTGAGTCTATAAATATTTCTTTGTGCCTCTTACTTGCAATGCATACTTCAACAAAAGACGTCTTAGGTCTGTGCAGTTTATTTTTGGAAACTAGTACTGGAATATGATCCATTTGTATAAAATAGTGCTGATTTACTCTAGATTAAGCGTAGCTGTGAAGAGCCAGACTGTGCACTAATACTCACAAGGCACACTAGGATAAACATTATCTGCATTGGGTATAGCTCTGGAAAATGTCATTTGTATTGCCATGTTACTAACTTTTTTCAGTTAGAAAATATTTTTTGAAGGAATGACCCCCCCCCCCCACACACACACACACACACACACACACACACATACACACACTGGATATTTATATGACTTCTTTACCCTTGTCATTAATGCTAATGCTGATAAAATTACTGTACTGGTGTTGCATGTTAGTCACGTCCAGTTAAAACATTAGAGAAAATACACTGACCTCAACACTGTACTGTTAGATGTTTCCATGGACATGGTAATATAGGTACCTAGGAATACATTAAATGATGAGGTTTTTGATAATATAGTACAGTTAAATCAAAGTTTATTTAGCAGTTTAGTGCAGATAATTAAGACTGAGCAGACAACAAACTTTAGTCTAAATTTTTGTGCTCGAGTCCCCACATTTCATTTGCCTGCTTTGTGAATCTGAGCATTTAACTTTAGTAGATGCTACTTCCTGATTACTCTGATAAGCTGTGTTGGATTATTAGGTTAACAAAAATAAAGTTAGCTTCACCAAATAGGCAGATACCATTGACTAAAAGTCCTTTAACCTAAAAAGGAACAGTAACTAACTTGGCACATATTGCTATACCCTGTGCTTCCTACGTACTATCATACATGGAGAAAAAGCATTACTTCTGTCGTCCCCTTCTTAATAGTATATTTTCTACTGCCTCTGTCAGCAGCTTTGACATATATGTCCCATTTTGGTGATATTTTGCCGTCTAGGCTGCAGCAGTTGGTCAGCTATCCATTTTGGAAGTTATTTTGATGTTTTAACTTTTTTTAAGCAAGAAAATGTAAAAATAAGTTCTGTGAAGCTAAAGATTTTGTTTTGCGATAACATAGGGAATGCTTGTTGCTGTGCATTAGCTGGAACATTTAGGTATTTCTTTTTTTGTAGCTGTTCTTGAAAATCTCAAATCTCTCTGTTTGGTGAATGTACATACCATACATCTCATGCAGTGTTATTCAGCACTGAGGGTAAGACAAAGAGCAAGTATTCTCCCTATTTCTATCCAGATTTTATTATTGAACACTTCATGATGTTATGGAAGATATGCTGTTCCATCTTCGGTTCTTTCAAATGTATATTCCTGACATCAGGAAATGGGGTAGTGTTAATAACGTCCTCCAAAAAGTTATGTTGGCTGCTGCTGTTAAAGTATATGTTCCCATTTAGCTACATCTATTTTTCCTCCATTGTGCTTAAGTGTTTGCTTAAAACCTTTATCTCTTTGATCCTGGCATTAGACAACAGTGTGAGAGGAGAACTTTTTGTCAGACTGCTAGTGTTTGTACTTAGCTGTTTGGATTGCTGTTATATCACAGTCAGTTTAAACAGCATGTCTTAGCAGGCTAAGTGCAGTTTTACTGAATTCCACTGTAGAACAACAGCCTACCACATATATAGACTTGTAATCTCTCACTTACAGAAAAAGACAAATCCATAGATACATTGAAATCTTAATGATGAAGATTACCGTTGATGCTTTATACTAAAAGGTTTTCTTATTGGAAAATACTGTCCCATCTGAGTACACTTTTCCATAACCAAAGTCTTCTAGATTGGTGCTTCTATCATTTACAGCAGTTGTCTGTAGCATTGCAGTAACTGAAGGAAAAAATCAGACTATACATTCACTGGCTGTGACTGTTAACTGAATTTCATCTCTTCTAATTAGAAGCAACAGTTTTTACTGTCCGAGGAGGATGAGTATACCACTGGCTCAGAGGTCACAGAAGATGAAGTAGGTGATGAGGAAGAAATATCTAAAAAAACTGGTAAGTCTATCTGTTTTGCAAGTGAGCATAATGTGTGCCGAAGTATTAGAATGCATATTCTATGTGATGTATAATAACTGTTAAAAACAGATAACTTCCTAGACCACTTAATCTGTTGATCCATTGGTAGTAAAACTGCATTTTATATTTTTTGCGTGATGTTTAACTTCTGTTTTCTAAGTTAGCAATAAGGCACAAGAGAGGCAGAGCACCATGTTTGTCAAATGCTTAAAAGTGTTGAGATTCATGAGTTCAAAGGTTGTGTACTTTTTTGCTTCTGGGTTTTACAATACCCTGTAGTGTGTGCCCTGTCTAAAATGTCATATTGTGCTTGTATAGCATCTGTGTATCTTCTCCAGAGGCTAATTATTCCACATAAACTTCTGCTACTGGACGGAGCACTATTGCATTGGCTTCTCCATAATCCCATCTGTCTTTGAAGGTCTGTTTTCTCTCTTAACATCACTGGACCTCTTATAAAATGTGATGTGGACGCTCTTCTCATTTCTTGCCTGCCAGTTTCAATTAGTTGAGTATCCATCTAAATTTCTTAGGTAATAAATCATTGTTTTTATCTCATCACCTCCTGTCTCAACTGTCTACCTCTAATCTTGTTATAATTTTTCTTCCATAAATAAACATTAAGCAATTTATTTTCTCATTTCCAAATAGTCTCTTCAATTAAGTGATTTTGCAGACTTTTACCTTCTTGTATTTTTTTAATTCTTATTTAATTTTCGCAAAAACTTTGCTTCATTTTTAAGAAGACCAGAGACTTGTTCCATAAATGAACTTGTGATAAAAAGATGACTCCAATGAATAAGCATGGTATTTATTTATTTGCTCCGGTGAGCAGAGCGGAGTTCAACCAAGTATTGGTTGCACTCAAGGAGCTCACTAACTTGCTGAAACCCACTACGGCTACTTCACCAGGGCTAGCTTGCAACCAGCAGCAAGCACTACAAAATAACTTTGGATTACCGGTAATTGCGGACCCGGAAGAGGGTACAAGCTCCACTATATCCTCCACGGACATGTCTGGCACCGGATCCAAAAGAAACAACTTTACTCGTCGCCATGAAGCTACCAGAGCTCCTGAAACTAACGTACAACTAGGGACCAATGGAACTAGTAATCCTGCTTTGAAACATAGAAACAAGGATGTAAACTTTACAAAATGGGCTGGACAACGCTTCACCTTTTCTAAAGGTAGTAACAATTCTAACAATTTCTCTAACTTTGATCAGAGCATGGACTTGTTCAAGGACAAATTATACTCCTTAAGGAGTACACAGCTAGAGATAGACTATTTGAATGAATGTCTGAGAGTAAAACGTGTCCCGAAAGGGCTACGCTTTTTTAAATTTCCAAACAATGTCCAGTATGGTACTGATTATTATTTTAACTTGTGTGAGATTTTTGATAAAGCTGGATTGGAAATGTTGCATGTAATGGTAGGGGAATATGAACTGAAAGCACAAAAATTAATGAATGAACTAGACACTTTAAACAATGAGTTAACATCTAGTACTAATTTTAGTGCTTTTAAACCAAACTATGACAAGGTTTTTGATAATGTTGATGTTTTTTGTGATAAGATTCTTAACAGAAAACTAAGAAAATTAGAACGTGATCTCATCGAATACAGGGATGGCCTTGCCTACCCTAGCCCCAATGGTTACAATAAAACTTCTTCCAAAAACAACACCACAAACACAGATAGGGCTAGTGACACATATGACAGACAAGAGGAACCCCTTAGAAGAAGTGAAAGGCTAGCAGAGAAGAACAGAAGGGGTACTAACAACCAGGATTTTCAACAGAACCCCGGCCAGACCGGGGTTTGGGGACAGAGACAAAGACAGGCACCGAGGTCTTGGAATTTTGTTCACTAACAAACCACCATACACCAACTACCCTAACATCCCTGGATGATCCTATAACTGACCAAGCCCCAAATCTGGGTTTACACAATCAAAACCCTACTAATATTGAGGGTAACTGCACTATTTCAAGGAGAAACAACTTTGCCATATACAATTACACGGATATGAACCTTACTACAAATGCTTTTGATGTTTTCACCCGAGGGCTACATTTTGTCCCAACTAAACCCATGAATCTAACACAAGCTTTGATAGATTTAAAAATGTTTACCAGAGCTTTAAACTTAAATTTGATTTTTAAAGGGCAAACACTTAATGCAGCAGGCCCAACGCGTACAAGTCTCTTTAACCCCCCACTACACCCAGTAATCCTCTTTTTTGAAAAGTTAGTGGAGAATGACTTCAGGAAAGTATATAATAATCAAGAAATTCTACTTCATCCAAATTTTTCTGAACAAGAAATGAATTTTATTGAACACTTGCATGAAGAAAAAATCAGGGTCATGAAACCTGATAAAGGAGGGGGAATTGTCCTTATGTTCTCAGAGGACTACGAAGCCCACATGCACACTATGTTGCAGAATGACGAACAATACGAGATGGTTTCACGAAATGAGATCAATATAGCCTTTGCTGAGATTAAGTACTATCTTAGTGACCTTCTATTACAACAGGCCATCAATGAAAAGGTCTACAACTACTTACATGTGGAAAAGCCCAGAATACCAGTCATCTTTGGGATACCTAAAACCCACAAAGGAATAAATCCACTACAATTCAGGCCGATTGTATCAGGAGCAGGTGGAGTGACTGAGCCCCTGGGAAAATTTATTGATTACATGACCAAAGAATACACGTCTTTATTGTCCCATGTCTGCAAGGATTCTTGGCACTTCCTCCGGGACATTCCCACCTCTTGCTACTCCCCAGACACCTTAATGGTCACAGTGGACATCAAAGATCTGTTTTCCAGCATCCCTCATCATAAAGGTTTGGAATGGTTTGCCCAATTTCTAGGCCAGAAGACAACCCTTAGTAACAAAATGTCCAACTTGCTTACCGAAATGATGGAGATGGTTTTGTCCAACAACTTCATCTTTTTTAATGGTGAATTATACCGGCAACGCAAGGAGGTTGCCATGGGGGCATCTTGTGCATCCTTCTACGCAAATGTAGTATTGCACATGTGGGAGCATACATTCGTTTTAACACCCCCATGGAAAGATCACATTCTTTTCTACAGACGTTATTTGGATGACATCTGTATTTTATGGTCTGGCTCTGAAGGGAACCTATCTGAATTCCTTACACACATCAATTCAACAACGAATTTCCTACAATTCACACACACAGTGGATCAGCACGAACTTCATTATCTGGACATTACTCTTTACAAGGACTACAATCAGAAAACTTTCCATTCCAAACTACATCGCAAGGCAACATTTTCTAACTCCTTGCTACACTTCGAAAGTGCCCACCCACCATATCAAAAGAGGGGGATCATTAAGGGGCAGCTCATCAGAGCAAGTAGAATATGCAGTACGGAGAAAGATTTTGATTCTGAGGTGGAATTTTTGAAAAACCTTTTCTTGGAGAGAGGTTACCCTCTGGAACTATTTCTAACTCTAGCAGCAGAGGTAAAATCTGCACGACATTCCCTCTACAAACCAATACTAGGGGGGGGGTTGTACCAGTGACCAACAACACACAAAACAAGGATACTGTTCATACTAACAGTTTTGCACACACATACTCATCAAAATCCTATGAATTGGAAGAAACAATCTCACATCACTGGCCGGTTTTAACCCTCTTTGAAGAACTAAAGGACTACATACCACCTAAACCCAGTTTTGTTCGCAAAAGAGGGGATAATTTAAAGGAATTATTTGAAAGAAATCAAAGAAAAAAGATGAAGGTAAAACAACCAAGGCTGGGCACATTCAAATGTGGTGCCTGTGCCCAATGTCATGCCATATCCAAAGAAACAGCACCATACCTCCCATCTAGGAATTACAAGATACACCCCACTGGATTTTACACCTGTGCCTCTAGAGGGGTCGTATACTTGGGGATGTGCACCAACTGTCAAAGTTTCTATGTGGGCAAAACTGAGAGGGAATTAAGAAAACGTATCTACGAGCATCTTTATGACATGACCAGGAAGAAGGAAACCAACGCCTTCTACAAACACTCACTCTCCTGCCCAGAACCCAAAATCCAGTTTCTAGTTCTGGAACAGGTTGAGCCAGATGCAAGAGGTGGTGACTGGGAATCCACCTTGGGCTACCGTGAACTATTATGGCAGTTGAGACTGAATGCAGGGAAGCCACCAGGTCTGAATGGGATGATCAGCATTAAACCGGTCCTCAAGCTTAGGAGGGCTAGGTTATAACTCTCACACTTGACCCCCTTCATACCACAGCATCTCCACACAGCATATTAAATTATTGAACATCCACGGTTATAGGATTCCGACTAATAAATCAAATTCTGTATGAAATGTTATATGGATGGGCATTAAAAATATCTCATGCATATTTTATTGCATGTTTTTATCAGTGTAAAGTAATAAGGAAAGGAAAAAAAAAAAAAAAAAATTTTTAACAATTCACTGACAATCTAAACACATCTTTAAGCATATTCTTCAACAATCTACAACCCCAATCAGACTTCAGACTTTTATGTTCTGAAACCTAGGAAACTGGCATTTTAAAATGTTTTTTATGGTTAGTCATTTTTATTTAAGTGCATATGTTATTGCAAACATTTCATTTTTTGAGTTGACATAATGATTAACTTTTTTAACACCCAACTCTAAAGCACCACACCTTAGTACTAGATTTACTAATTAATTAATTGTATAATTGCCAGGCTATTTAATGGAGGTTACTGCACACTGCAATTTGTTTTTACTTGATAAAGCTCAGGATTGCCTGAGCGAAAGCGCTTGTGTGATTTTATCTGTGACTTTTGGAATATTTCAGAAATAAAAATACAGCCTTGTGGACTTTAGCAGAGTTCCGGTTCCTTTCTTCAAGGTCGTGGATTATTCTTTGCTTGTCTTTGGTTTTTTGTGCATTACTTCACTTGATCTTGTCTGCCATGGTATTTATTGGCCTTTCTGTAGGATAAGCCATTTGGATGAAGACTTGTGACCTTTGCTGCCTCTTCAATGTTTTTGCCTTGTATCACTGAGGTAAGGCTTTTGGGCACAGTGGAAAGGTTCATTATCCATGAAATCTATGGGAAGGGTCACTGCCATTCTCTCCCTAGTGGTTGGTACTTAATGGTTTTCCCAGGGATAAAGCAGTCATTTACTCCAGTAGGCATTAGGGTAGATCCTTTTACATTTCTCAATTACATTTCTTAAGTGATTCATTGCTGAAGAGCTTTTGACCCACTACTCACTTATCAGTCAAAAGGAGTGCTGAAATAGTACTGGAAAATTCAACTCAGAAGGGGGAGTGACCCCTGAGCTTTCTTGGTTGGCCATATATCTGGATGTCCCTATATCTCTTTCCCAGGCATATGATATTACCATGAACGCCTTCAAGATGTGGTCATGTTGACTTTTTTCTCTGTCTGTGAAACAGAGTCATAAACATCAGATGCTGTGTTTGGGGATTTTCTCAAACCTATACCTCACTTGATTTCCAAGATGGCTGCACACTGAGTAGGAGCTTATTTCTAGCTCTCCCAGTGTGAAAAGAGAAACTCAGCAGAGATGGCCAGTAGACTTATGTTTATGGGTAAATTTCAGTAATTGGCTGGTAAGTGTACAGCTAGATGCCAGGAATAAAGAAATGCAGAAGACCTGGAAAAAAAACAGCTACAAAAAGTGAGAAAGAAACACTGACTGGCGAAAATTCTGCAGCTGTTCATCAAAAAGGAATGCAACCTTCAGGTATTACTTCCAATAGCCTACAAGAAGATAAAAGACAACTGCATACAGACCTGGTTAAAATAAACAAAACACTGATGGAGTATATCAACACAAACAATAATAGGCTGGAAAAATAGAAGAAGCTTTAAGCTGATATTTAGATGAGATGATAAAGCTGCAAAAATCAGAGATTGAAATGAAGAAAAGGCTAGCTGAATAGAGGCTCAGGAAGTGATGTTTCAAAGAATAATAGAATTAGAGGATGGAGCACATAGGGAAAACCTGAGATTTTCAGCTATACCAGAGAAGCTGGAAGGAGCAGACTACATTAATTTTATGAAAGCACAAATAAGCAACAAGACTGGTATTCCACAGCAGGAGTTTAGTTGAAAGGGCACATCATGTGTATACTCCCAACCTAGCTATAAGAAAGAAACCCAGACTTATAATAGTAAAGATGCAATCCTACCAGCAGAAGTTTATTCTGACAAAACTGTGGCAGAAGGGAAAAAAATAAAAGTGTGAGTCAGCAGAGTGTTTGTGGAGAATGATTACTCATTGTATACCAGGCAGAAGAGGAGTAAATTCATTCCACTATTCAGGGAATGTTGAGACACAGGTGTGAGATTCAAACTGCTGTATCCAGCTGTCTTTAAGGTATTCTTCCCTGGTGAGACAAATCATTTTTTGATGAAGTGCATAATAAGGAGAAAATACAAATGTTTGTCCAACAAAATGAACTGTGAAATAGGAGATTCTGCTGTTGCTGTTCTGGTAATAGGGATCACAGAGAGACTGTACATGTGGAACCTTTTCCAGTATTTCAATGGAAAATGTTGGAGAGAAATAAGGGAGCTTGAGAGTTGACTAGAAGACTCAAGAGTATGTTGCAAATGAAGTAGAGACAGGATTTGGGTGATGGAGATGATCAGTAATAAAACCAGTAACTTAATGTGGGATTACAATGCAATAATTATATTTGTGAAATATAACAGAACAAGAAAATCTGAAATATTGCACGTTTTCAACATTTGTCGAATTTGTGGGGGACCCTAAAGCATATGTCCTACTTTATGTCATTAATGTTTGGAAAATACTTTGGGGAGGGGAAGAGAGGGGAGAAAGCTAACTGTAAGTAAAGAAAACATTTTCTCTTCTTTATATTCCAGTATTTCTTGTGTATGGTTTTCTTTGGATGCTATTTTTAAATGTAATGGGGACTGTAAACAGGTGCTGTTATTTTTCTTTTTCTTCCCTCTTCTTTCTCTCTTCTTGTACAGTTTTGAGAAATATAGACAATGCAATGTAAAAAAAAAGCCTGGTTAAAAAGGCATGACAAAGTTAAAGCTGATGTACTTTTTCT
The DNA here is from genome assembly GCF_019279795.1 of Protopterus annectens. Classification (NCBI taxonomy): domain Eukaryota; kingdom Metazoa; phylum Chordata; order Ceratodontiformes; family Protopteridae; genus Protopterus; species Protopterus annectens. The sequence goes on from NC_056726.1 coordinate 1,972,994,598, forward strand.
CATTTTTGCATGGGGAAATGACTGTATTAAGGCTCTTAGCTTTATTAGTTTTAAGAGAGAGCAAGTAAATGAAAAAGTATGATTTTTTTTCTAGAAAATGCATGTATGCTTAGTAGCAATTCTGCAGTTGGTCTTCATGTTTCCATGGAAACAACCTGATAAAGAGAAACTGGCTGGCTGGTTCTCCTGTCTCCATGGAGACAATCTGATAAAGAGAAACTGGAGACTGCCTGGTAGAAGGGGATTGGCTGATGAGAAAAAAAAGGAAAAGAGAATTGGCTGGATATAATGTTTTCTGAAAGCAGTTGGGGGTTTTCCCAGCTGGGAGAGCTTTAAAGATAAGGCAAAACCAATTAGTCTTGAAGTAAAGTTTTCTCTCTTTTTTTTATTTTACAATGCAAAAGGGATATTAATATAAGCAGGTGCTTTTGTTCTTTTTTTTGTTTTTCTCTCTTCTCTTTCTTCTCTTTTTCTTTGTTCAGTTTTATGAAATGTACGCACTGCAGTGTAAAAAAGGTAAGGGGAGAGAGAAAAGGTCTGGCTAATAGAGTATGACAAAAGAAAAGTCAGTGTGCTTTTTCCCATGCTTGCATAGGGAAATGACTGGGTTAATACCCTGGACATTGTCCAGTAACAAATTTATTACAAAGCATGTAAATGAAAAAGAATATTGAATATTATAAGTTTTTTTCTGGCAAACAAGGTACCCTTAGCAGTTTTGTGTCTCATTTGCATGTCACTAGAAAACAATTTGATAAAGAGAAATGGCTTGGAGAAAGTGTTCAGTGAAAGCATTCAGATGTTTTCTCAGTTGGGAGAGCTATAAAAATAGACAAACTCAAATAGCACTTCCTAATAGCACCAGCTGTACCATGCATCTTAGCATGACTAACCTTTCTTTTTGGTTAACTCTAACCTGTCTCTGTAGCTATCAACTTATAGTTTTGTTCTTATTAGGAAGCACAAACATCAATATTTGAAGATGTACATAGTTTTGTGTGTTGTTATTAAATTAATAGGTTTGGGGGAGTTGTTCTGTTTGAGGGCTTTCAAAAAAACAAAACGTTATGTAAGATGTGGCATAGACTCAAATGGATTTGACAAGAAACAACTGTATAAAAGACAATCCTGTCGAATAGTTTATGCATGTAACATAAAAGTTGGAACTAGACATTTAACAAAAAAGCAGTTGCACATAAAAGATGGTAATAATAACTATATAAGAAAATATTGCTTTCTGTAATGTCTTCCAATCTGAATGGTCTTACAGATAAATATAAAAAAGAAAGAGTAGTGAACTATATTAAAAAATGTAGAGTGCAAATAGCTATGCTACAGTAGATGCACCTGGAAAGAACTGCACATGTGAATTTGATAAGGTTTTCAGGATGGTTATTCAGTGGAATATCTGGGGCAAAGGAAAAGAGGAGTACTTATATTAATTGCACAAGGTGCTCCAGTAGTGATAGAAGAGGGGATAAAAAGATAGTAATTGAAGATATATAGTACTAAGGGGTTACTGGCAAGGGGTGGAGGATTACACTGGCATGCATTTACATTCCACCTAAAACTGCTATAATGGAGCTTAAGAAAATTCTAGGAGAAAAAAATCAGCTTTCAGCAAGGAATATTTATTATAGGTGGAGACTGAAATTTGGTTTTCAACAGTGAAGATGTATATGAGGGGGCTTAGAAGGGAAAATATAACAAAGGAAGGTATATATTTTTTTAAGAAATGTATGCAAATGTTTGGCATGGAAGATGTGAATTCAGTACTAGGAGTTAGGAGTGAATTTGTATATTATTATCCAAGATATAAAAACTGGGCTAGGCTAGAAATAATTTATATCTCACAGGAACATATGCATTTAATTGAAGGTCTTGAAATGCACCCAATAACCGTGTGAGATCATGCGCCAATAATAACTAAAATAAAAATGCAAGGTAATGAAATAAAAATGAGACACTAGCGCTTTCACACCTATTGGTTAAAAAGAGAGAATTTAAGGAATGGGTTTTGGGATTAATTCAGGAGCTACTAGAGAAGATAAGAAATTTCTTCTGAAAGTATAGCTAGGGGGTGGGATAAAAATTAAAGTGGAGTTTAAAACTAGGGTGGAAATAAAAATAAAAGGATATATGGTTAAGAAGTAACAAGAATTATTTAGAGGGACTGACTTGTTAAAGTATTGCCAAATAGGAGGAATCTCAGAACAAGAAAAGGAGCAAGTACAGAATCCTAAATAGAAAATTAGAAAGATTGCTGTTAAGCTACTGCTTTTTTATAATAATTCTAGAGCACAAAAACTTTTAGCACAGCGACTCAGGCAACAGAAAATGGAAAGGGCTGTCACCAAGCTTAGGGAGCCTATTACAAGGAAGATAAGATATCCTGTAGAATTATTAGAAATATTTGGAAATTTTGTGAAAGTTTGTATAAAGCAGCGAAATATGGAAATCAGGAAAAGGTACAAATGGAAATGTTAGTGGAAGAATTCAGTGTGCCAAGGTTAGAGGTAGATGAGGTTCGATTACAAACAGGATAGGAAGAGATGAGATAAAAATGGCTATGTATAGCCAATCTACAGGAAAGTTCCCAGGTGCATTCCTGTGGAAGTTTGGAAGCTAGGAGGGAAAACCTGATTAAGATCTGGAAGATTTTGTTTAATAGTATTGTAAGAGAAGTACCAGCATCTTGGAAGAAGGCGGTGGTAACGGTAGTACCCAAAGAGGGTAAAGATCCATTGGCTGCAGCTTCATACAGGCCCATTTCAATACTAAACCATGATTATAAAGTATTTATGTTTACAATGGCTAAAATAATGGCAAAAGTGATACCAAGGGAGGCAAACATTTGACAGTATTAATAGAATATTGATGTTCTAGAGGGAAGCAGAATGTAAGAAAATACCACTGTTATTGTCTGGTCTTGATGCACAGAAAGCATTTGACAGATTAGACTGGGACTTCATGAGCAGGGCAATGAAAGCATTTGCTTTCCCTAATGCAATTATAATATTGATTAGGAATATATATGAGGGGTCAGAGGTGAAAATTGGTGGGGTCCTCTCTGATAACTTCTGCTTGAGTAGAGGAACCAGGCAGGCGTGTACTCTTTCCCTTTTGTTGTTAGCATTATATTTAGAACCACTGGCAAAGAAAATAAGGAACTCAGAAGTTCAAGGATATATTTGGTATGGTAGTCTGGAAAAGCTGACTCTACTTGCAGGTGATATTATTTTATACATGACAAAACCAGAAAGGGCATTACAGTGTTGTGGAACATTTTAAGACTGTTTCAAATCTTTTCATGATACAAAATTAATGAAGCTAAAACAAAGGCCATAGCGGTAAATTACGTACCCTCACACAAATTTGTCCAGCAATATCCATATTTGTGGGACATGATAAAATGAAATATTTAGGAGTATGGAATAGAAATGGCTCTGTTGTGGCCACTAAGGATATGTGGGAAGAGACTAAACAGAAGATAATACAAATGTTGAGAAACTAGAAGCTTTGTTATATGGATATGGATACTAAGATACACACAATTAAAATGTTTTTAGTCCCTTTAGTCTTGTACACAGGTCCGGTATATTTTTATCAACCAGAGGAGAAGCTGTGGATATCAATTCAAAAATAGTTGAATGATTTTATCTGGGAAGGGAAGACAGTAAGGGTCAAGTGGGATAAGCTGATTCTTCCAAAAGAGCAAGGCGGATTACCCAATTTTGAGGGGTATTTTAGGCCAATGCAGTTAAGGCTCTTATACATAGCACAAGCAGAAAACTATAATTAAAAGTGGAAAGGAATGATTATGATACAGGGTGGAAGCTCAAGAAATAATGTGAGAGACTGGGATTTTAGATGCAGACTCTTAAGGAGAACAGCAAAAATCATACAGAGTATTATATACATAAAATAACTGGGAGTATTCTAAGAACTAAACCAGCACGAGATTGGAGAAAATAAATTCTGCCGATAGGGATGACTGTGGTTAGGGATACAGAATAATAGGCAAGAAGGGGCTGGAATTTATTGGATAAAATTGGCAAAGGAACCAAGGTATTAGGAGCAAATAACTAAAAAGGGTAAGGTAACAGAATGGGAAGAAGCCAAGAATTTATTTGGACTGCAGGTCAGAGATTGTCTTCCCTATCAAGGATTGATGTCACAGTATAGGCAAAGAGATAGAAATAGGGAGGTCCTAAATGAAAGACCAGCACTGGTAGCGTTTTTAATAGAATGTAGAACAGAAGTTGCCATTGGAAAAAGGAATAATTAGTAGAGCATGCAAAATATTGCATGATAATTATAAGAATCAGAGGAGATTAGAAGGGATTGGGAAGAAAGATTAGATAAGCAATTCCCAAAGAGACAATGGTGGGCTATATGTATATCTCCCAAGTATGCAACAAAGTCTAGAAGATTTAATATCTTTGCCTGGAAGTGTTTACATAGGTATTTTTATACCCCAAGTAGATTCCAAATGATTTTTTTTCCTCGTGTAGCAGATGTAAGTTTGTCGGGCAAGAAAGAGGTGGCTGGGAACATAGTTTTGGAAGTGTAATGAGCTGGTAGACTTTAGGGACTGCTCTGTCAGAGTTGCTGGGTGAGCGGATTGGATTGACTGGGGGGGTGATTTTTTTTGAGCTATGATACAAAATCAGAATTGCCTAGATATAGTAAAGCCATAATGAGTCTAATTATGATGGCTGCCAAAAAAGCAATTACTAGAAAATGGAAATCAAAGTCTAGACCAACTTTACTAGAAGCAGTGAATATAGTGACAGAGATAAAACAACTGGAACTGGGATCTTTAGAAAAGGCAAGGAGGAAACTACATAGAAAAAAATGGGAGTTGTGGGAAAGGTATATGCAGAGAAGGAACCTGGCTTAAGTGGCAGGATTTGAATGAGCCATGTAATGCTTAACTGACAATGACTGGATAGATTGTAAGTGATGTATAATGTTTTTAACTACAGTTGTTTCACTGGTGTCTGTGATGTATAATGTTTGCATCTAAAGTGGTGTCAATGTTTAGTTTTTATTTATATAAATGTAAGATTGCATATGTCATACATGATATAATAAAGATGTTTATTGAAAAAAAAGCTACACCTTACTTGTGGAAGGAAGAGTCTAGTATTAATGTCAAATAAAGTTATTTGATGATTTCTTTGAATAATTATTTACTTGGGCAGATGTCTTCAAGTAGATCAGGTCTCTGACTAAGAAGAATGCAGAAGTGCACAGTAGGCTTGCCTATTGTCATCTCAAGGGGATGCTTCAGAACATCAAAATAAATCAACATAGTAAGACTTGATGTTTCAGTAATAGACATATTTATTGTCAAAATGCATCTTCCATATTGTTGTAACTACATAGCTTTTGTATCGCAGACAAAATAGCGATACTAACTAAAAGCAAGAATGCAGTGCATTCTAATATAAACATATGCCTATACTACTATTTAACTAATGTGAACATATTTACAGTATGAGACTAATTAAGATGCCTGGTCATATCTACAGATTTCTATAAAGGCATGTGAAGTGTCTCAACTGTACATAAATAAGCATTTCTCTAGGGTGGTCAAACATGATGATGCACTGGAGTTCCTCAATGTTCAGATCACCATAGACAAAATCCTGTACCATATCCTAGCCAGCTATAGGTCGCACTCCATGCCCAAGAAACTCCTAATAAATACTTGACCCTACTGGAGACGCTTACCATCCAACATAACACCCTACTCATGGGAGACTTTAATTACCCCTCTGTAGACTGGGAATCCTACACCGTCTCAAATCTACAGGCACAGAGATTGCTGGACTTCATAAGTACAAACATCCTTGACCAAATAGTGAATATGCCCACTACAGGCTCCAACATTCTGGATCTAGGACTCACAAATATGGGAGATCACTGCACCCCCCTGCTACTAATGTCTCATCCTCCCTGGTAAGGTCTGACCATAAAGCTGTGTCCTTCGAAATCAAAAGTTACCCAAGTAAAACTAGTAACAAGAAATATTTCAAAGCAAACTACCTTTTAAGCGATGGTTTTTCAAAATTCAGTGCCCCTCCTATAACCCTATGAATGCAGCAGCCTACACTGAATTGCTGTCAAATACTCTGTACCACCATATCAATGGTTCTGTAGAAGCTGCTGTACCTATCAGAATTAAGCCCAGAACTAGCCCCAGAAACAAACTGCTCTGGCTCCATCCCAAATTAAACAGTATGTACAACCGCAAAACAAATATATTGCAAAATAAAAAAAAATCTCTCATCAAACTACATAGACAACTAAGAAGGCTAATTAGGTCAAAAAAACTTTGAGGTTAAGATAGCCTACCATAAGGGCTTCTTCAGTTATGTCAGAAACTTCAAGGGCAGTACACGGCAGTGTGCTGAACTGGTGTCAATGGTGATACATTTTCACATAGCCTGATGATGTAGCAAATCTGTTTTTGGACAAATTAATTTCTAGCTTTACCTCCACCCCTAACCATCCCCCCAAAAATACCATCAAACCTAAACCCTCCAGCTATAACTAGGGAGCATGTACTGGTTGTGCTCACTAAAGCCAAGAACACAGCCTCAGTGGGCCCCAATAACATCTCAGGATACCTCCTGAACTCTCCAAAATATGACTTATCAAAACATCTGGCATCATTATTTAACTATAGTCTTAAAAGAGGCTTTGTTCCATGAGAATGGAGGACTGCAATGGACATAGGTTCATAGGTAAGTGCTAGACTAGCTGCCTTGTGGGCCATTTTAAGCCAGCCAATTTCCCTTCCAAAGTTGAGAATCAAATCCTTTACCTTGTCTCTACTTTAACCATAATGCCAATACCCAATGCCCTTCAACAGATCCTGGAAACTGCAGACCCATTAGTTGGACTAGTCTTATTTGCAAAGCCATGAAAATAATTATCATGGAAATTGTCAGCAATGACATACGAGACCTTCAGACACTGGATCCATCCAAGTTTGATTTTGTCAGAGAAAAGTCATGCTTACTGAACATGGCGGACTTTTTTGAAAAGGTCACTAAGGCAATGGATGATGGAAAAGTGGTGCATACTGCCTATCTAGATCTGGCTAAAGCATTTGACAGAATACCTCACTCTGGCATTGTGAACAAAATTTTGCAGCTGGGCATAAACACATTTCTAACATGTTGGATAGCTAGCTGGCTTAAGGATATGGCCCAAGAGGTTAGGATCAGTGATGCCACGTCCACAAAGAGGCCGGTCACCAGTGGAGTCCCTCAGGGCTCTATGGCAGACCTCTCAACCAATTGGGGACAAATTTCAACAGAATCCCGGACAACTCGAGAAAAAATCAGGGACAATCAGGGACACTTTTAAAATATTAGTGCTATTAACTTGAAACATTGACAGAATCAGAGCATATGAATTAATACACATTTTCTGAAGTAAAAGAAGTTTATAACTCTTAATTATTGTCATTATTCATTAAGTGTAATTTACCACCTTTCCTCCAAAAGTCACTAGTTTTAGGAGGGATTAAGAGGGACAGAGTTAAAATCTCACTCAAAATCAGGGACGTCCCCGAAAATCAGGGACAGTTGAGAGGTATGCTCTATGGTGAGCCCACTCTTCTTTGACATCTGCTTCTCGAATGCCAAAGCCAATGTCAAAGGCCTCGGCCTGCCCAAGTTCACAAATGATTGCATACTGGTAGCAGCTATTGACTCTCCCCAAGATGAGAACACCCTTCAGGAAAGTCTAACACAGGCAAACATTTGGTGACAAAGCCATTGCTTAAAACTGAATAACAAGAAATGCATGATAGTATATTTTGGGTGGTCACCCTGGATAACTATGTCATCAGTAAAACACACCTAAAAGCTGATTCACTTGTCAGGGATCTGGGAACTCATTTAAACAGTAACCTAGCCTTTGACCAACATGTAATGTTTCAAGTTAATAGCACTAATATTTTAAAAGTGCCCAAGAGGTTAGGATCAGTGATGCCACGTCCACAAAGAGGCCATTTACTGAAATTGGTACACCTTGTTTGTTGTAGCATAGACTAGATCCAGGCCTGCTGAATCTAGCTCTGTTTGTATGCGTGTTGTTTGTTTGCTTGCTTGTTATTTCCATGAAACGCTAATACCACCTAAACCGCGGCTTTTCAGCGCTTCTGTGGATCCCTAGTGATATCTGCATTGCTTACTGTACTCATTTCCTTGTTTCACTTAAAAGAAAGTTACTGTTTGTCATTTTTGCATTTAAGTTACCTGTAACACATTGCATTTAAGTTACCTGGCACTTGCTCACTAAAGGTACTTGCTCACTAAAGCAATTATATAAGTCAGCATTAAAAAATTAAAAGCACTACACTCTCACAAAGTCCTCTCGAGTACCTTGTTCCCCATTGGCACTTTTTTTTTTTTTTCAATTATAAAGGAATTCCCAATACTATTCTAGCATGTCCAAAGGGGTCAGTTGTCAATCTTCTCTTCGGTCCAGCTGGTGAATCTGGGAATCTTGAGGCAATGTTACAACTGCCTCATGTACACAGACAACCCTCTCCTCCTCCCAATAAATTCCAACACATGTGAGAGATGCATCCATATAGCCAAACTGGAGGCTAAGCTCTCTCAACTCAGTACTGGTGTAACCAGTCAGGAGGAGAAGGAAACCACACTCAGTACAATTCCAGTCTCACATAGACCTACCACGACAGCAGACCAAACACATAAACACACAAAAACATACTCGGAGGCTCTAAGTAAAAATCTGCCTAAGCAGCAGAGACCTCCAAAGCAGACACCCAAGCAACCGCTACCCCAAAACAAAACACGTACAACACATATCTCACAAAGCCAGTGTGCCGAACAGTCACAGCCCTTAAGGCTAAACAACACACCTGATACACTTGTAATAGGTGACTTTATCATCAGGCACACTGACGTCCCGCTCACCAGGCTGAACAAGGAGAAGGTCACGGTGAGCTGCCTGTTGGGCGCTAGGATCTGCCACATAACACAAGCACTCAGGTCACTCCAAGGCAAGTACAAATATGACTCAGTCATTGTCCATGCTGGTGTGAATGACCTGAGACGTACCTCCCTGGACTACATGAAAAGAGACATAGAGGAGCTCTCTGAGCATGTGACCCAGGCCAGTATGACCCTGACCTTGAGTAGCATCTTACCCTCACCAAGAATGATGCCACAATATGAAGACAAGATGATCAATTTCAACAGTTGGCTTAATTATTGGTGTCATTCAAAGGGGATCCAATGCCTGTCAGCCTGGGATGACATGCTCGACAAGCCACGATGCTTCACTAGGGATGGCCTGCACCTGTCACCCCTGGGCTTTCGGATATTGGCAAAGGCTCTTGCTACCCCCATAGTGCCTTTTTTAGGCAAGGCTCAAAAGACAAACCCACCTCCATAGGTATCACAAGGGATAAGAAACTAAGAGTAATGCTACTCAACGCTAGAAGTCTAAACCTCAAGATGCACGCACTCTAAACTCTCCTTAACATGGAGAAAATCGATATCTGTGCAGTAACAGAAACCTGGTTCAAGGCTCCCGAGAGCACCCCAGCACTACCAGGTTATACCTCATACCATGCTTTTCGGCCCCAAAACTTGGACCGACCCACAAAAGGAGGGGGAGTATCAATATTCGTCAAAGATACCCACACCTCCAGGTTGGTGGCACAGCACGAAGCATCAGAGACTATCCATGTGCAACTAACAGTGGGTAAAACTGCCTTCCAGTTTATAGCCTGCTACAGACCACCCTCCCTAACCCAGGAACCCCACTCGGCCTTCATGAGAACACTGGAAAATATCAAGGTCTCTCCAAACACCATTATATTGGGCGACTTCAACTACCCAAACATAGACTGGGAGCATTACTCTAGCTCCAACACCCTAGCCCAAAGGTTCCTAGAATTTATAAACTCAAATGCTATGGAACAACTTGTTACCACTCCCACAAGAGGGGAAAACATACTGGACCTGATCATCACCCACATGGCGACTCTATGCTCCAGACCAGAAGTGTATCCCTCACTGGTAAGATCAGACCATAAACTAATCTCACTGGATGTTCACATCCCGACACCACCCCCTGCCCAGAAAACCACAGTGAAAAACTTCTCTAAAGTAAATTTCACACTCCTCAAAACTGAGGTAGAATCCTTCAAAGCCCCCGGGCCTGTGGAAAATACGGCCCAGACCGCAGAATCCTTTATAAACGCATTCTATGAACACCTTCAGGAATGCATGGATCATGCGATCCCAAATAAAACCAAGACCCAATCCTCCAAAGGCAGACGTCCTGTCTGGTGGACCCCAGCCATAAACAAGCTATACAATAGAAGGAGGAAGCTACTAAATGATAGAGCAAAATTCCAAAAAGGGAAGGCATCTCTGATCAGTATTAGCAAAAAACTACGGGCACTCATAAAATCGTCTAAGGCCAGCTTCGAGAGAAAAATTGCACAGGACACTAAGGATAATCACAAGGCTTTCTTTAGTTATGTTAGGAACCTGGGTGGTAATTCCCAGATATGCTCAGAATTAGTCCAAAATGACAAAAAATACATCGAACCCACAGACATTGCCAACATCCTAGCTGACAGGTTCAGCGCAAACTTCTCCCCCCCTCCCCACCAAAAGGGCAAATATCTATTCCAGCAGAGTGCTGCCCCCCTGACATCTTGATGCTCAGGTAAGAGCCGCCCTCTCCAAAGCAAAAAACACAGCATCAATGGGACCAGACGGTGTCCCGGGCTGCATCCTACATGAACTCCAAGAAGAGCTAAACCCAAACATAAAACTACTGTTCAATCTCAGCCTTACTACAGGATATGTACCCAAAGAGTGGCGTACAGCAACTGTGGTCCCTCTCCACAAAGGTGGTGCCTCAACGGATCCTGGAAACTATCGCCCCATAAGCCTGACTAGCTTGGTCTGCAAAGCTATGGAAAGGATAATCATGGACCTCATAAATAAAGATATTGGGGACCTACAGACACTGGATCCTACCCAGTTCGGCTTTGTTAAGGGCAGATCCTGCCTCTTAAACCTGGTTGATTTCTTTGAAACAGTCACCAAGGCCATTGACGAGGGGAAGGTGGTCCACACAGCCTACCTGGACCTGCAAAGCCTTCGATACAATACCCCACTCGGGCATTATAGATAAGCTCACCAGCTTAAATATAACCCCCTATGTCACTAGATGGGTTGCAATCTGGCTCAAGAACAGAACCCACATGGTTAGAATTGCTGGAGCCATGTCAGACTCCAAACCAGTTACAAGTGGCGTCCCACAAGGCTCAGTCCTGGGACCTCTCTTGTTCAATATATATTTCTCGGAGGTACAGGCCAACACGGAAGGACTGTGGCTGAACAAGTTCGCAGATGACTGCAAACTGGGCTCCATAATCGACTCTCCAGCCGACACAAGCATCCTCCAAAAGGGCCTCATAGAAACAGACAACTGGTGCCAGAGCCATGGCCTCAAGCTAAACGCCAAAAAGTGTATAGTCATCCCCTTTGGCAAAAACAAAGTGCCCACAAATTACCACATAGGTGGTAATCCATTAAGTACAGAAGAAGTAATTAGGGACCTGGGGACCCAAGTTGATAGCAATCTCTCATTTGATAACCACGTGGCCAAAGTGGTTAGAAAAACATTTTATATAGCCCACCTAATCATGAAGGGATTCACATCTAGATCAGGGGAGGTCATCGTGCCTCTTTACTCATCCGTCATCAGGCCCATAATTGAGTACAATGCCCCTTTTGGGATGTACCTTACCAGACACCTGCAGCAACTGGAAAGACCCCAAAAGTACCTCACCAAGAGGATCAAAGGGCTCAAACAGATGCCATATGCTGCCCGGTTAAAGAAACTCCAGCTCTACTCAGTGGCATACCGCCTGTTCAGAGGCGATCTGTGCCTGACGTATAAAGCCATGTCCAACCCGGAATTAATGGACATGCTGCACCTCAGAAAATCCAAATCCTATCGAGCTACACGCTCGAGAGACTTGAACCTCAGCACTGAAATAAATAGGACATGCTGGAGGGACAGATTCAAAACCCAGAGGCTCCCTTCACTCTGGAATAAAATTCCAGTCCAGGTTAGGCAGAGTCCCTCATTGACTCTCTTCAAGAGGAATCTTGATGAGTGGATGGGAGATCGTAGGTTTACCCCGAGTATGACTTCTGTGTCACTGTTAGACAGAGGCACATTATACTAACCTCAAAAAAGGGCATAGCAAAATTAATTTAAAATGGGTGGCGAAAGCCAAACACATTCTGGCTAGGCTTATAAATGCCCTAGGGCAGATAGCCTAGTATGAACCTATAATCAGAGTAGTAGGAAAATCCTTCTGTGTTTCTCATCTTAAGTTAAGACATGGTATCTAGGTCCACAGAGGTCATCATACCACAGTACTCTGCCCTCATTGCACCTATCATGGAGTATAATGCCTTCTTCAGTGTGTACCTGACAAGACACATGCAGTAACTGGAACATCCACAAATATTCCTTACAAAAAGAATGCAGAGAGCAAACACAATGTCCTATGCTGATTGCCTCATAGCCCTGTCTCCCTACTCAGTATCTTACAGATTTCTGAGAAGTGATCTTTGCCTGGCAAACAAGGCATCCCTGGACCCTGTTTTGGGGAACCTTGTGCACATCCGCAAAACAAACATCATCAGAACCACTGAGCCAAAATACCTACATTTTGCTTGCAACATAACTAGGTCAAGTTAAAAAGACAGATATTTTTCTCAAGGAATTCCCATTCTCTGAAACAGGCCTTCCTTCCCATCCATGTGAGGCAGAGTTCCTCCCAAACCCTATTTAAGCACAATATGGACCAATGGATGGGTAATCAGAAATTCACCCCTGCTCTGGATTTTATGCTTCTGATGGACATAGGCAAATCACCATCTACATAAATCAAATTTGTGGGCAGCATTTGGGTTGCAAGGCTAGGCTTATAACGGCCCTAGTGGTCATTAGCCTAGTATACGGCCCTAGTAGTCATTAGCCTAGTATACACCTGAGAACCTATGTCCTGTTGTTCTTGTAATGTGTTGTCTTGCTATCAGGCAGATGGAATTATGATGTGTCAGCTGTTTCTTACTCTCCTCTGTCACATTGTGATGCCCGTGCACTGGCCCAGCAATCAAGGAGCCTCAATCCTCACCACTAACACCAGTAAGGGGGCATCCATATAGGGAAAGGATAATAAATACACACACAGTAAAGTGCAGTTTCCCTTAAAAGCACACACAGATCAGTCAGTCTGGGGCTGGTTTCTCCCTTTCTTTGCAGGTCCCCAATAAGACTCCCCACTGGCACAGCTATAGGGTCCAGATTTCAGCCTAGTGGGCAAGCTAAAACCTCCAGCACCCTGTCTGTCCAACCAGTGCTTCCTGACTCTGCTCAAGTAGCTGATACACACACACTTTGAGATGAGAGTTCTATACAACCGCACATACACTCCTGGGGAAGGCTGGCACTAGTTCTCCAGTCAAAATAGTGACTACAGGTTGGTGGTGTGTTTTGATCTGGATAGGTGTACCAGAAATATAATCAGGGAACTTTAACATGCAAACACAATTGCCAAGAGTTCTTTCTCTGAGCATACTGCATTTCAGTTTAGGTTAGAGATCTTGACGCATAGGCAGCAGGTTGACCCTCTTAAAGAATGACTGCACCAAGACCAAATTTCGAAGCATCACAGGAAAGAGTGACTGGTTTTTGAAAATCCTAGTATCTGAGAGTTGGTGGACTGGAAGTTCTCTGTTTTAGGACCTCAACTGCTCTTTGGTGGCGGTCCAACCATGACCAGAATACATCTTTAAGTGTCAGCTCTCTAAGCGGTGCTGCTAGTTGGCTTAAATCTGCAATGAATTTGTCTAGGTAGTTAACCATGCCAAGAAAATGTTGAAGGGCTTGAACTTTGTCTAGAGCTGGCATCTCAAGAATGGCTGTTTGGTTTGAATGGTCTGGTTATAAGCCCGAAATGGTAAACAAAAGACCAACATAAGTAACCTCTCTACACCTGAACTTGCACTTCTTGGGATTCAGCTTAAGATTCACTTGACAAGCTCTTTCCAGAACTTTCTTGAGGTTTCTGTCATGTTCAGCTTCACTATTACCGCCTACCAGACTATCATCTACTATAATAGCGCAAGGATACCCAGAAAAAATTTGCTCCATTGCATGTTGAAAGATTTCACTGGCAGGATTTATCCCAAGTGGCATTCTCAAAAATCTGTGCCAGCCAAAAGGAGTACTGAACATAGTAAGCAACAAGGATTTCTTGCCAAGCAAAATTTGCCAAAGTGAACTCCCTGCATCTAACACAGAAAAAACAGTGGCATTTGGCATCAGAGCTGCAACTTCGACTGTACACATTGGATGATTAGGTCTTTTCAGTGCTTTGTTAAAATCTCATGGATCAATACATATTCTGATATCATCTGAGGTTTCCTTATGAGCCACCACCATGGAAGACACCCATTCAGTTGGTTTGTTAACTGGACAGATTTCACCTTGTTGCACCATTTTATTTAGCTCGTCTTTTTGACTCTGTTCTTGATAGCTACCGGAACTTTCAGGGCTGGTCTGACAACTGGGTCTAACTTCATGGAGTACACAACTGGAAGCTTGCCTAGTTTGTCTTTGAAAAGATCAGTAGTGGTAGAGAAACTATACTGGACAAAATTAGAGCAGTGGTCTTTTAAGCTAACATGATGGACTACCTTATTAAACGAAAGCAGTCCCATTTTCAGACTGCTGGACTGGACGTGCCTTTTGACCACATAAAATAAGTTATAGCTCCTCCCAGCAGAGCAACATGAAAGTACTACTGAGCATTCAGTTTGAATCTCCTGACCACCATAAGCACCAACGTTCGCACACTTTGCCAAATCAAGCTTCTTACTAGCACATACTCTATCAAATGTTTCAGCAGACATAATATTGCACTTTGAACCTTTGTCAGCTTTGAGCTCTGAGAGTCTTCCATTTATCCGAACAGTACAAAATACTTCATTCTTTGCCCATAAATGTACTGCAGTGACTGTTTCATGACGCACTGACACACAATCAACATAAAAAGTAGAGTCATAGCTCTCTAATTGATCAATTTGTTTCTTTGAATATTCCCTTTTAATAAAAGAATATGTGCCTTTTGATTTACAAAATCTTTTGAAATTATTTCACTTATTGCATTTGTGACATTGCTGACCAAAAGCTAACCATTTTCCCCTTTTAGGCTCATAATTTCCTCCACAGTTACGACAGTTGGCTATGAAACTGGGTGGGGGCACATTCTTTGAGTTTGCTGACTCACTCTTATGCTTCACTGAGACTGTGAGGTTTCCAGAGCACGCCTTGGAACTTGCTAGATGTCCGCTCAAGAGATGAGAGTAGAGTCATCAGCGTACTGTATGAGGGAGGAAGTGTTGCAGGAGTAAAGAAGATTAGTGAAGATGTTGAATAGGAGGAGGGCAATGATTGAGCCTTGAGGGACACCAGTTTGGATAGCTAGGAAAGGGAAGCGAGCAGATTGCCATCTGACAGACTGGATCCTATTTGATAGGTAGCTTGAGAACCAGTGAATATTAGAGGGGGAGAGGTTATGGTCAGTAAGCTTAGTAAGTAGCCCAGAATGGAAGACAGTATCAAAATAGGTTGGTTATAGGTTGGTACTAGGCTATGAGCCCTAGGGCCTATACAAGCCTAGCCATAACAATTCCCTGGCTATTTCTTCCCACATTATTTACTTTTCTGGACCCCTGTCTAGCAGAGCGACTGACGTGATCCCTGGGGTGAATTTCCTTTCTCCCATCCAATCGTCAAGGTTCCTCTTGAAGAGGTCCAAAGATCTGCTTGACATGTATGGGCAATCTATTCCAGAGTCTGAGGAGTCTCTGGGTCAGGAACCTATCCCTCCAGCATGTTTTGTTTATTGTGATGACAAGGTTTAGATCCCTGGAGCGTGTAGCTCTGAGGGATTGGGATTTCTTTAAGTGTAGCATGTCCAACAGCTCTGGGTTTGACATGGCCTTGTATGTTAAGCAGAGATCGCCTCTGAGTAGACGATATGCGACAGAGTACAGCTGGAGTTTTTTAAGGCGGTCAGCGTAGGGTAAGCTTTAGAGAGGTCGAGAAAGAGGCAAGACACGAGGAAGTTTTTGTCCTTGGCTTCAGCAACAGTGTGAGTGAAGGATAGGAGGGCAGTGGAGGTGCTGTGCTGTGGCCTAAAGCCATGTTGAGTGGGGGGGGTCAGAAGATTTTCATTAATAAGGTGAGTTAAAAGCTGATTGTGAATACATTTTTGAGGATTTTTAATAGAGGAGATAGGATAGTAATGAGTCTATAGTTGGAGGGCTCAGTGGAGTTGCCTCCTTTGTGAAGTGGAATGGTGTAGAAAGATTTCCAGATGTTAGGGACAGTAGACTCTTGGATAGATCTGTTTATTAAGATAGAGACAGGATAGACTATGGAATGAGCAGAGAGTTTAAGGAAGAAGGGAGGGAGGTTATCGGTAGAGGAAGAACATTGTTTGTAACACAGCAGTTGCAAGCTCAAGTGTTGTGCAGAAAATAATTTCTTTGGAGTTTTAGGGCACATTCATGCTCAAGAACAGCGACTTTATTGCAAAAAGAGTTAAAGGTATTGGATATAGCAGTAGAAATTCCAGGCAGGTTGCTGATTATGTGGTTTTAGAACTGGAATGGGTGTCTTGTGGTTGATAGTAATATCCTTCCATAAATTGTACAGACAGGGAAATTTTATTCAGTACGCTTAAAATTGTACTTGTAACTATGAGAATAATAATGTTTGGAGTAGGAATTGTCATCTGAGAAAATTTATAGGTAAAATTCCCTGTGAAAATAAAATAAATGAAGTATTAAAAGTATGGACAGTTATATCTAGGAAATAAGTTTGGGGCCTACATATAGGAGAGGAAATTTGGCAATAGAGAGATTATTTGCCTATTTATTTGATTATGTGGTAGATAGTTCTAGACTTTTGGGAGTTGCATTTACAGACCATAAGGCTATATTACTTGAAGTTGAAGAAAATGCATATTATAAAACAAGGGCAAGTTGTGAAAGATAAATAACTGGGTGGTTGATATAAATTAATGGAAATGTGAGTCAAGAGAATTTGTGGAAACAAAAAGGGCCAGATTGCAATAGCATTTCTCTCAGTGCAAGGCGGTCTTAATTCTGAAAGATTTAACTCTCAGTATAATTGACTTACTTCAGTGTAAGGCCGATCTATAAAAAGGTTTGCACAGGAAGTCCAAAATACATACTCTCATCTTGCTGTGTGTAAGTAATCACTTACACTGAGAGCAAGTCTTTCAGAATTATGCCACAAGTCTTTATTACCTTTAAGTATTTTGTGGCTTCTGTAATGGCAGATATGCAGTATTAAGGATAAAAAAGTTTGTTTTTGTTTCAGGTAAAAAAAAACATGATTATATGAGTAAAAAAATATGAGGATGCTTTGTCTAACATTGACTCAGATAAATATTTAGAAAAATAAAAGCCATTATCAATATTAATTTAAAAAAAATGACTTTACTATTGGAAATACAGAATAGATAGTTCAGGACACAAAACAAGATTCACTGTTAAGTAAACAAGTAAATCAAGAACAGTAAAATATAAAATTGCAGAAAGTTGAACAGTAACTTCTCTTTTAGAGATATTGCAGGAAATGGAAAATGTCAGAATGTATGCATGATGGCAAACAGGTAGTAAAGAAAATCTGGAAAATAGAAAAACTGATGTCAGAAGAGAATAAAAGTTTACAAAAAAAAGTGAATTGAAGGTGTTAGCCAACATAAAAGGAACATTGTCTCCAGACCCAAATTGAATCCCATAATTTATGAGCAATTTGCAACAAAAGCGGGCAATTTTGTTATAGCAGGCTTCCATTTTGCTTAGTTCAGCTTTGTTGAGATTAGTCAGAATGGGAGATGCATAGAGTAGGGTGGATAGAAGTTGGGAGCGAGCAATGGCTGATCTTGTGTTGTTAGTAAGAAATGGTTTGATACAGTAGAGTGTATAACTTTGGGAATGGACAAATAGTACTGCAGCAATGGGATGTAGTATTAGAAACTCAAAAGATACTGAAGAAATGGAATTATTTTAAGATGCATTTGCATAAATTTTATTTATTACATGCAAATATTATAGGAAATGTGGGTTTTATTTGGAGTTTTTTTCATCCCCTTTGTTTAAAGATAAATATCCATTGCAGATTTTGTTTTTATGGGCTTCTAGATATCCAGTCTAAATCCAATCAAGAAAGATACTGTATTTAGTAAAAAAAAAAAAAAAAAAAAAAAAGACAATGGAGGTTAATTCTGTAGTACATGTAGGTTCTTTGCATTTTACATGGATGGGGGTTCTGTGTAAAAATGCATGAAAAACTTCAATATTGTATGACAAAATGCAAAAAGAAAGAGCAGTAGCTGCTGAAAGTTTGTAGGATAAAATGAAGTAAATTCCGTAGAAAGCCACAGCACCACCATGTAGCTAAAACCTTGAATCCTTTATTAAAAAAATCAACGACGTAGGACAAAACCTAAAAACATGAAACAAAGTAGAAATAAAATCCCGTTACTCTTCTCCAACAATAAGTGCTTTCGGTATTAACCTTCCTCAGATTGAGAAGCATAAGAAAACAAAAACTATCCATATAAATGGAAGCAAGAAACAATTGAGAAGCATAAGAAAACAAAAACTATCCATATAAATGGAAGCAAGAAACACAAACGATAAATCCACAGCAGTCAGTTTATTGATTTAGTGCTTTTGTCGGCCTTAAGCCTCAGACTTCAGATTGTATTTAATGAATAGGGGAATGTTCATTAAAAAGAACCTTAGACCAATCAGGACAAACAATTGAAGCCATCTCCCTCTTTGCTTAACAAACTGGATATAACCAATGAGGTCTGAAAGATACACACACACACCTTCCATTTTAGCCAATGGTAGGTCTCCTATGTTTAAGTATGGGTCTTAGCAGAACAACTGCATTAGGTTCTGGTGGTTTGTCCGCTTGTAGATTAATAATCCAGTTTACCTCATTTCTTTATGTTGCATTTGTGATACCCCCCTGCCTTATCCCTACATAGGTATTTTGTATCACTTTGAACCTATGGGAAGGAAACTGTATGATGTGGTTTGCTGATCAGTTTTTGGCATCTTGTTGACGGATGTCACAAAGATGTCTCAGAACTACATAGTAGGCAGGACATACTGAACAGGTGGCCAAATATACTACTTGGGGTCTATTGCAATCAGCTTGTCATGAAAAATTATGGCAAATCTTGGTGATGGGATGTGTAAAAAAAATTGCTGGTATCAATGCTACCACAAGCCGAGCATCTACCACAGCAAAATGTTCCTTTTCTTTTACTAAGGAGAGAGAGTCCTTCACACCATCTTTCATACATAGGAGACGTTTAAGATTCTTTTTATTTTTAAAAGTGTTGTGTTGGCTTTTACCTTAAATAAAGACAAGCCAGATTTTCCTCTCTTTCAGTGGTATTTATTACACACATGTGGGAGTCTCATGGAAGGTACCAGGGAGACTCCCAGAACAAAGGAATGCATAAGCTTATATACTGGTAATACTTGTTGACAAACCAAAAATATAGACTGGACCAATTAGATCAGTACAAACGACAGTTAACCAATCAGTAGTTTACTCGTAGGCTTAAAGCAGCTGACATTACTACATCTCTATGCAGAAAAAGAAATCGGATGCACTTCCATATAAGGCACATTTCCTGCTTTCAAGCAGGCTCTTGTTTTTAAGTCCTTTTCCACTATTCACAGTTTACTCAGAGTTCACAGTACAAAGTCCATCTTAATGCAAGCAGATTGTCAAGTATTCAATTTCCTTCAACACATGCTTTGGCCATTCTTATTCTACAGTCCCCCATTTGATGCTGTGTAAGCATCACTATTTAATCTATCATACATTTGCCCTAAGTCTAACATGACCATGTGGCTGGTTCCTTCAACATTGTCAAACATTTTTATTTCATCATCTGTATTTATAGCTGCAGGCATATAAAACGTTGATACCTTTTTAGTAGTTTTGAAAGACAATAATTTTAAAATCAATGCTTTGATTAAAAACACAACAAGAAAGGCAACAATAGCTAATACTGTGATTAATAAAATTAACTTCAGTAGTCTACCTCCCCAGCCTGAAAACAGGTTGGTTAACCATGCCCATGTTGCGTTATCGGCCTCTTTAGCCTTAGAGAGTTCAGAGACTCTCTGAATGAGTTCAAGATGACTTTCAATTTCGTGCTGATTGTCAGGAATAAATGTACAGCACTCCTCCTGGATTAAAGCACAAGTTCCACCTTTCATCGCTAGGGTGAAGTCGAGAGCCATACGGTTTTGGAGGACTACAGCTCTCATAGCAGTCAGTTCATTGGTCACTAGTTCCAAAGCAGAGAATGTGGCATTGCTTAGTATTTCAAGCAGTTAGACAGCTTTCTCAATTCCCAAATTGATTTTACTGCTCCATATGCTGGAATTATTCCGGCCCATGATATGACATCATCACCCAAGTCCATATGGGATAGTCCTTTAGTGCCAGCATGAGCCAAGTCATGATGATAAATCCATGACGTGTCAGCTTGGACTACCAGATTGGCAGGCTTTTTGACCACTCAAATGTTCCAAATTTTTCCTTGAGGTAAGGCAGATACATGGATAGCTGGGACTAAATAACCTAAGAAACAGCTACCAGACCAGTTTCTCAGTAGTCATTTATAGGCTTTTCTACCACATATAAAATACACTCCTTCCAAGAGCATAGTGGAAATGTTTGCCGTAACATTATTATTGAACACCACTTGGGAGAATATATCATATAAATCTAACTTAAGTCGTGAAAGTTGTGAATAATTTGTCATTGTAGGGCTATTTTCAAAGATCCATACCTCTTTTGGCCCCAGCATCGTTCCAGTCACATTACGGGTCTGCCAGTCTGAATAATTCTTGAATGGTGCAGATACAGAGGCCCACCACACTGAATAGGAAATAGACCTATCCCGTGCAGTAATGTTAATTGACTGTAAGGCTGTGTAGTTAGTAATGGCACGTACTCTCTGAATTGTTATAGTGCAATTACTTGAGCCAACTTTCTTTATTCCCTTTTGTTTTAGACATAAAATGCCTTGCTGTCGATATGCCAAAGTCAGAGCTACAGTTTGATTTGACTGTTTCTTTTTACACAATCCCCCAGAAATGTAAAAAAGAATGGTGGAATAGTTTTCAGTAGGTAAAGGACTAGCTGTCATTGGCAGGCCGTCATGTGAAGTGGGAAGAGCTGCACAAATCCAGCAATCAGAAACATTGAAGGTAGAAGTGTAAGCATATTTGATGGCTTGATAAGTGTTGAAGGGTGGATGCCAAATAGCTTGCTTGGTTTGATGCATCGATGGAGCAGGAAATAGAAATGGCCACATTAAAAATAACAGTACAGCAAGAATGACCAGTAGAATGGCTGTCCAATATTTTTGTGGAAATGGTTGTTGCGCCTGCATGATCTCAGGAGTTTGAAGTTTACCAAAGGGGTAGATGTTCGGCATCGCCAGGTACTGGAACAGTTTTACTTTGAGTACAAGTAGCAATGGGAGGAGAATCTGGAGTTAAAAAAGGTAAAGGCTATTGGTCTTCGGACGGCACAACTTTTTTGACGTGTGAAATGTGGATCCAAGTAGGAGATCCTTGTAGTTGCACAGAAGATGACGTTGTCAGAAGAACCAGGAAGGGCCCCTTCCAGCGTGGTGGAGCACTGTTTTTCTAGAAAAGGACTTAACGTATACCCAATCGCCTGGTTATAGGGTAGATGACAGGAAAGGATCTGGAAGATGCTGAGCAGCTGCTACTTGTCGATGGTGAAACTGTAAAAAGGAAACAAGAGATTTGCAGTACAAAAGAATATCATTATCAAATGCATCATATTCAGAAAGTGGTGGTGTCATGGGCATACGCAGATGGCGACCCATGAGAATTTCATGAGGAGATTGATCATTAGTTGGATGTGGTTGTGCTCGCATAGAAAGTAAGGCTAGTGGTAAGGCCTGCACCCAAGTTAGGCCTGTTTCTGAAGTGACTTTAGCAAGTCTAGTTTTCAAGGTCTGATTCATTCGTTCAATAATACCTGATGCCTGAGGCCTATACGGGCAATGAAATTTCAAAGTGATACCTAACATTGTACACAATGATTCAACTAACTGAGCAGTAAAATGCATTCCACGGTCAGAGCATATTTGACGGGGAACACCAAAACGAGGTATCAGTTCATAACACAATTTTTTGTAACTGAAATAGCATCATTTTTAGCACATGGGTAAGCTTCTAACCACCAAAAAAATATCAACAACAGTCAAAACACATTTAAAATGAGTACAAGGTGGGAGTTCAATAAAGTCCCACTGTAAGGCACAAAATGGTCCCATTGGTTTTGGCACTGGTTGAGCTGGAGCCATAGTGCCTTTTGAAATATTATGCTGTAAACAAATGGAGCATGTGCTCAAAAAATGTTGCACAGAAGCAGAAACTCCTGGGGCAAACCAATCCTTTTGGATTTGTTTGATTAATGCTTGTACCCCTACATGAGCTGGCAAGTGATATGCTTTTATAAAAGAATTTAACATAGATATAGGGCAAATTAATCTGCCGTCAGGATGCTGCCAAATTGAATCAGAGCATTTGAAACCACTTTGAGCCAGCCATGCTTTTCTTTCTGATTCTGATGCTTCGTTTTGTAATGTTTTTAAAACAGTAGTGTCAAAAGTAACCATTCGTAAAATAGGCTGCAGAAATTGTCCCTGAACAGTGTGTGAAAGAGCAGCCTGTTTGGCAGCCCAGTCAGCCAAATTATTTCCCTTAGCTACTAGGTAGTCCGTTGGACTGGTGAGCTGCACACTTAACAGCAATTTCAGAAGGTAGTAACAAATCTTGCAAAAGGTGATCAATGTATAGGTCATTTTTAATAGGTGGCCCAGAGGATGTCAAAAACCTCCTTTCCTTCCATAAGGTACCAAAATCATGAACAAACACCATGGGCATAACGTAAATCAGTATAGATAGTAACAGATCTGTCTTTGGCCATTTTACATGCATGCGAAGGTGCCACTAATTCTGCGAGAGATAGATTCCTGTCCCAGAGACTTCCCATACTCTATAAGAAACTACCTATCTGTATCAAAGCTCCTCATTAGCACTCTTCAAGAAAAATCTTGATGATTAGATGGGAGATAAGAAATTTACCCTGGGGATCATTTCTGTGGCTCTGCTTGACAGGGGCACAAGAAAATAATTTTCTTGGGTGGTGAAAGCCAGGGTACCTTTTTGGCTAGGCTTATATAGGCCCTAGGGCCAATAGCCTAGTACCTACCTATGAACCTATAAGGGTTATATTATTATGACAGCTACTAAGTAGGGCAGGACCAGCTCGAATGTCACACTGATAGGGGAAGGGATGTGAATTTAACATGTGTACCAATAGCACTTTGTTTTACAGCACAATAAACTACTCCCTTGCCTGATGAAGTCATTTCACACTGAGCTAATCGAAGGAAGGACACTGAGCAAACTCGGATCTATAATATATAACATTAAGTATCCTGTTTTTTGTTTATTTTGTTCTTTATTTCTTTGTTATTTATAGCACTTTGTGTTCTGTGTATTTTTCTAGCTAGTTTCACTGTGTGTGAGGTATTAACTGGAAATTGTCCACTTTTATTAAGCATCTGTTGGGTTGTTTGTTTCTGATAACTTGTTGCAGTTAAACTCTTTTTTCAAGAGGCTCCTTTAGCTGTTTAAAACTTTAATTTAAAGGCTCTCTGCTGCTTTTCAGCTGTGAGAACCATTTCTGCAGTTTGTTTCTAAGTAGTGGGGATATTTGTAGCATTACCATATTCAGGCTTGTATTTGGGCCTAGTGTTTGTGAAGGCTGTGTGTCTGAGCACATATTCAGGGACATCTTAGTTTAGCCAAAGCCATCAGGCATTTCAGTGAGAGAGAATTGTTTGAGGTCACTGGCTGACTGAGGTCACATGGACTACAGCTTAGACTAAGCACCTCATTGGTCCTTTTGAGATTTCTTTCTTAAAAGCTGTCTCAGGTTTCAACTTTCTGTTACCTAAGAAGTTCAGTTGTGAGTGTTCTGCCATTTCACACTGAGCTAATCGAAGGAAGGACACTGAGCAAACTCGGAGCTATAATACATAACATTAAGTATCCTGTTTTTTGTTTATTTTGTTCTTTATTTCTTTGTTATTTGTAGCACTTTGTGTACTGTGTATTTTTCTAGCTAGTTTCACTGTGTGTGAAGTATTAACTGGAAATTGTCCACCCTCCTCCCAGTCTAGTGTCATTACCTCATTCTACCCAGTACAGGGAGAACATTTGAGAAGGCCAATCAGCTTAGATGTTCATCGTGTTACCCTGCTGCAGTCATCACACTTGGGTTATCCTGTTGTCAGGCGGTCCCGCAATCGGCCTGAATTCCAAAGTCTTGGTCCGGCGTCGGTTGCTGTCACTTCTTCCCTAACGTCAGTGCGCCAGGGGTATATAAGATGCATCCAACGCCATTTTCTCCAGTCTTCCTTGCCGCGCGGTGCCCGAAGCAGAAGCAGTTCGCAAGTGCCAGTCAGCCAACACCTGAGATTTTCGAATCGAATTTCAGTCCGAAGTCTTCAAAGCTAAGTACCCCGTTGGGGAACCTTTTCTTGCCTCAGTCCGATGTCAGAAAAAGTTAACAATTGCATTTCTTGTGGGAAGCAAATACCTCATAAGGACTTTCATTCTTATTGTATACCTTGCCTAGGCCCAGACCAGGACATCACTGGTTGTCAGTTTTGTGCTAGGTTCAATAAGCGAACTATAAAGCGATGCTTTGATTTCGCACGACACTACTTTGGTAGAAAATTTAATTACACTATGCCGTCAGAGCAGCCGACTACCGGCGTGCATAAAAAATTCAAAGATAGAGACAGGCAGCCTAGATCCAAGCCAGACTCCGAGGCCTCGGCTGGGCTGGTCGCCGGTTCTTCAGTTTTCAGTGAGGCGCCTACGCAGCCCCTGACGACCGCAGAATTGGAACCCCAGACCGCTTCGGATTCTCAAGCAGAGAGGTCTAGGCTGACGCAGCCATTTTCTTTAGGCCCTACTGACAACATTGCAGAAGGAGAAGCCAGTGCTGCGGAAACACCTTCGGTTACAGAAGGTGTCTTCAGACCGACTACTCTCACCATAAAATCTTATGCTAAGCTTAAGACTCCTCTAAAAGCAAAAAAGACTGCACATCAGTCTCCAGTTCAAGGCCCCATGCCTAAGAAACAGATGCTTAAAATGGCTGAAGATTTGATTTCTTTAATCAGGGGTCCCCAACCCCCCCCCCCTCCCAGACAAAAGGCCTAGACAAGAGGAGGATTATGCCTCCTCTGATCAAGTGTCTATTTCCTCAGGCTCCTCTGAGGAACAGGATTACTCCTTTCCCCCTTATGAAGATTCTGATGCTGAAGATTCCATTCCCTCAGCTTCTCCCCCTGAAGACTATTCCTTTGGGGAAACCTTACATACCATGAGGGAACATTGCCACTGGGAAGGTCAGGACTACTCCGACTCAAAAGGCTCAGAGAGTTTCTTTTACTCCCCCAGCACAGACCACTTGCTATCCCTCCAGTTTTAGACATTGTGGATGATGTTTACTTAGAATCTAGTCTAAATCCAGATTCTCTGCCTCCTGCTCCCGCCAAACCAGATAGATATTATAGAGTGCCTGACTCACACAAATTCCTTTACAAAAGCCCTGTTGCTTACCCAGAGACTATCTCCCAGGGTCCCAAAGGGGCATAGAAATGGCTAAAAATCCTGTACCCTCTGAAAGGGACTCCAGAACATTAGATAGGTGGGGGAAGATGGTTTACACCTCAACTACTCTAGCTATGAGAGCACTAAATTGTCAATTTCACATGCTAAAATACCAGCAATTCCTAATGTCTTAAATAAAACAAAAGATGAGCACGCACCCTCAACAGTCTGAATTCAAAGAAATGCAGGATCTGTTGCATGCAGCTGAACAGGTGGGCAAACATACTTTACAATGTGGATTTGATTCCTTGGAAGCTTCCTGTAGAGCAGCTGTTACTGGGTCTGTTATACGTAGGCATGCTTGGTTAAAAGAACAAACTATGCCTGATCATGTTAAAGCAAAGTTGCTAGATGCACCCTTACAGCAGGATGTCTTATTTGGGGTTAAAGCAGAAGAGGTTTTAAAAAAATGGAGGATAAGGCAAAATCTATGCAGACGGTCAAAGATTTCTTACAGGTACAACCCCCACGCTTCAACAGAAATTGGCCAGCAAAAAATTGGTCCTTTCCAGCTTCTGACAGACCACAGAGGGTAAATATAGACACCCAAGGGGCAGAGGACAAGCACAAATCCCTTACAAACCTCGCCAGTGGGGCACTGCAACACAGAAGGGAGGAGAAGACAGGTCCCAAACTACTAGAAGACAAACACAATGGCTTAAACCTCAAGCTGTCAAGCAAAAATCTCTTGGCAGCTCCCTTGAGAGGAAAATTAGCATTTTTTATAGACAACTGGTGCATCGTCACAAAGGACAAATGAGTCCTAGACATTATCTCACAAGGATACAGATTCCATTTCCACACCTTGCCAAGGATAAAAGGAATGCCAACCTTGCCACAAAATCAATGGGCAGAGGCACAAAAACATATTACAGCTCTCATGGACATGACAGCCATTCAACTGGTACCTACACAGGAACAAGGCCAAGGATTTTACTCAAGGCTCTTTCTAGTCCCCAGAAAGGGCAATGCTTGGAGACCCATTCTGGACCTTTCAATTCTAAACACCTTCTTGCAAGTACCAAAATTTCAAGATGCTAACACTACAGCAGCTTCTTCCCATGTTGGGCAAGAAAGCTTGGCTAGTAATGTTGGACCTCAAGGAGGCATACCTGCATGTCCCTATCAGACAAAATTGCAGAAGATAACCTCCATTTCATTGCAGGTTCAACCCATTACCAATTCTCTGCACTGCCCTTTAGCTTATCTACTGCACCCAGGGTCTTCACAAAATGCCTGGCACCAGTAATTGCATACTGCAGACAAAGAAGAATTCAAATATACCCATACCTGGACGACTGCCTCATCCAAGCAGAAAGCAAGGACATTCTCTTACAACATCTGACTTTTGTAAAACACCTTCTAAGTTGCCTAGGGTACACAGTAAACGAAAAGAAATCAAAACTAGTGCCCTCACAAAATATGACATTCCTGGGTGCCAGCTTGAATACAACGGCCTAGATGGCTTATCTGACTCCAGACAAACAACTACAACTAACTCAATACTTCAAAATAATGGCAACAAAGACCCAACTCCCTGCAAGAAAAATTCTGCAGGCCTTTGGCTTCATGGCATCTTGTATACTACTAATACCATTTGCAAAACTGCATATGAAGAAATTACAAGGGTACCTGAAAAGCGTATGGACTCAACACAGCCACTGCTTGGAAACAATGATACCTCTCATTCCCTGCCTTCAACAGGAGTTTCTATGATGGTCACAGGCATGTCACCTCAACAAGGGTCAGCCTTTCACCTTACCCCCAGCCAGGCA
Organism: Protopterus annectens; assembly: GCF_019279795.1. Taxonomy (NCBI): domain Eukaryota; kingdom Metazoa; phylum Chordata; order Ceratodontiformes; family Protopteridae; genus Protopterus; species Protopterus annectens. The sequence continues at coordinate 1,973,022,343 of NC_056726.1, forward strand.
AACTATGACAACAGATGCATCGGACTATGCCTGGGGGGCACACATGGCAGGACGGTGCGTTCAAGGCATATGGACTGCAGATCAAAGGAATCTGCACATCAATCAAAAAGAAATGCTAGCTGTACAGAATGCTCTGACAGCCTTCAGGGACCTCTTACATCCAGGACAGCTTATAATAAGGATAGACAACACCACAGTAATGTGGTACATAAACAAACAAGGGGGTACACACTCCTACCCTCTATGCAGGCAAGCAATGACCTTGTGGAACACAGCACTGGCTTACCAAGTTAAATTACAAGCTCAATTCCTGCCAGGAAAAAAGAACACATTGGCAGATGACCTAAGCAGAAACATCATGGATCCCCACGAGTGGAAACTGGATCCACAAGTATTTACAATGATAACTCAAAAATGGGGGTGCCCAGACATAGACTCATTTGCCAACCCCCAAAACCATCAGCTTTCAAAATTTTGCACAAGGACATTTCACCATCAAGCTTGAAAAGTGGACGCACTCTCATTCAGTTGGAAAATGCTGACAGTATATGCCTTTCCTCCATTGCCCCTTCTCACAAAGGTGCTGCTGAAAGTCAGGATGGAGAGACCTCAAATGATACTCATTGCCCCGGACTGGCCACACCAGCACTGGTACCCACTACTAAGGAACATGGCCCAGGGCCCACCATGGATTGTACCACAAATTCCTCATCTACTCGCACAACAAGGCAGTCAGATTCTACACAGCCAGCTCAAAACCTTAAATTTGGCTGCATGGCACATCACCTAAGCAACCAGCCAGCCCCTCTTTCACAAGCTGTTATGGAAGTCATTCTGGAGGCCAGGAGGCCCAGCACCAGGAAGGCCTACTCAGACAAATGGAAAAGATTTTGTGCCTGGAACCAAGCTAAAGGCCAAAATACTCTTCAGTCGAACATGCCTTAGATTCTGCAATATTTAACTGAGATGTTACACAAAGGACTTTCTTTTTCATCTATTAAAATCCACGCCTCAGCTATTTCAGCTCACTACAACACGAATCCTCCCTTATTTTCACATCCACTTCTAAGGCAGCATTTCAGAGGGGCAAAAAACATTAGACCTCCCAGGAAAGCACCAACACCAACTTGGGACCTAAATTTTGTTCTGGAAAAACTTACGCTGCCACCTTTTGAGCCAGCTTTCTCAGCTGACTTAAAGTTTATATCATGGAAGACTGCCCTGCTGCTAGCAATTGCTTCAGCCAGAAGAGTCTCAGAGCTACAGGCACTAATGGCAGTAGAGTCTTTCCTCATTTTTCATCAAGACAGAGTCTCTCTACGAACTAACCCCTCCTTTATGCCAAAGGTGGTATCCAGTGTGGCTCTAAATCAAACCATTCACTTACCCATCTTCTTTCCAAATCCACAGAACAAAGGAGAAAGACTCCTGCATTCCTTGGACATTCACAGGCAACTACGTTACTACTTGGATAAAACTAAGGCTTTCAGAAAATCTGACCAACTTTTTGTATCCTATGCTACAGCATCACAAGGAAGGGCTATCTCAAAACAGACCATTTCCAAATGGATAGGACATTGCATATGTTTTTGCTACACCCATCATGGAAAACCAATTCCTGCTAGCATAAGGCCCTACTCCACCAGGGCAGCAGCTACATCTACAGCCTTCCTCAGGGGGGTGCCAACCAAGGATATTCTGGAAGCTGCAACTTGGAGTTCAGTACACACCTTCACCAAACACTATCACTTACCACTTTACTTTAAGACTAGAGCTGGCTTCACCACAGCAGTTTTGCAGGGCCTTCTAGCCTCCTGTAACCCTGTTTGACTCCACCTCTCATCCTTAGCTTTGGGATTCTACCCAAGTGTGATGACTGCAGCAGGGTAACACGATGAACATAGTACAGTTTTGTACCTACCATAAATGTAGATGTTCGAGTGTATACCCTGTTGCAGTCCAGGTTACCCTCCCTCCATCCCCTCTGACCTAACTAAAACCTTTCAATACCTTAAAATCTGATACAACCTTTGTGGTGTATTTGCTTATAGCTGGAGGGATGTTTTGTTTGTGCTAAGCTTTTTATTATTGGTACTATCTACTGACCATCTTTTGGGGGGGCACCTGACATCTGGGGCAAGAAAAACTGAAGAAAATGGCGTCGGATGCCTCTTATATACCCCTGGCACACTGATGTCAGGGAAGAAGCGACAGCAACCAACGCCGGACAAAGACTTTGGAATTCAGGCCGACTGCGGGACCGCCTGACGACAGGATAACCCAAGTGTGATGACTGCAGCAGGGTATACACTCGAACATCTACATTTATGGTAGGTACAAAACTGTACTTTTCTGCTACTCCTTTTTCTCTTTCCACTACAAAAAAAACAAACTTTTTCTAAGCTTGTTTCTTGCCTTTCCTGTGGGTAGTCTAGCCTGGATATAGATTTGCTGTGTCCAGGACTATTTGTAGGCTTCTAGGGCCCAAGCCTTTCTGTGTTGGAGGGAAGCCTTCTAGCTTAATTTTGTTTCTTAGAACTAGCCAGTTTTTTGTTTCAGCACTTGTTCAGAACTTATTGTAAGCACTAAATAAGCTACAAATTACTACAGCACTCAACTTTCCTCACTGTCTAGAGGAAAACAGTTTCTAGTACTTAACAAATAAGCACCTATCCAGGCATGTCTAAGGGTCAGCCCCCGGTGTTTTCTCCTGTCTACGTGATGAATCTGGGCATCTTGGGACAATGCAGTAATTGCCTCATGTACACAGACAACCCTCTCCTCCTACCACCCAACACTGCAACCTGTGAGAGATGCACTTATATAGCCAAACTGGAAGCAAAGCTCTCTTCACCCAAGACTGGACTAGACAGTCAAGAGGAGAAGGTAAACACTTGCACCATACCACACTCAGCACATAGTCCCTCAAAACCTACACCACCAAAACACACACATAGAAACACAAAACACACACCTACATTCGTGGATGCTCTCAGTAAAAACCTGCCCAAGCAACAGGGACCTCCAAAGCAGAAACACAAGCAACCTCCACCCCCCAACACAACCCCAAATGATACATAGTCCACAAACTCAGTGTGCCACTCAACCACAGCCCATAAGGCATAACAACATACCCAACACTCTAGTCATAGGTGACTCTATAGTCAGACACACTGATGTTCCACTCACCAGGCTAAACAAGGAGAAAGTTACTGTCAGCTGCCTGTTGGGTGCCAGGATCCACCACATAACGCATGCACTCAGGTCACTCCACAACAAGTACAAATATGACTCTGTCATTGTCCATGTTGGTGCGAATGACCTGAGACGTACCTCCTTGGACTACATGAAAAGGGACATGGAGGAGCTGTCCGATCTTGTAGCCCAGGCAGGTATGACCTTAGCCCTGAGTAGCATCCTGCCATCACCCAGAATGATACCACAGTACAAGGATAAAATGATTGACTTCAAAAATTGGCTAAGCTTCTGGTGTCATTCTAAGGGGATCCAGTATCTGTCTGCCTGGGATGACATGATCGACAAGCCAAGATGCTTTGCCAGAGATGGCCTGCACCTGTCACCTCTGGGATTCTGGATACTGGCTAAGGCTCTAGCCACCCCTATAGTGCCTTTTTAGGCAAGGTTCAAATGACAAATTCACCACCCTAACAGGTACAGGCAAGAAGAATCTGAGGGTATTGCTACTCAATGCTAGAAGTCTAAACCTCAAAATGCGCTCTCTCTCGAGGCACTCCTTAAAATGGAGAACATCAACATCTGTGCAGTGACAGAGACCTGGTTCAAGGCTCCAGAGAGTACCCCTGCATTACCAGGCTATAATTCATACCACACCTTTCGGCCACCTAACCTGGACCGAAACACTAAAGGCGGAGGCGTGTCCATATTCATTAAGGATATGCACACCTCCAGGCTAGTTGCTCAGCATAATGCATCTGAGATTATCCAAGTGCAACTAACTCTGGGCAAGACCGCAATACAAATTGTAGCTTGCTATAGATCCCCCACCATGCCCCAGGATTCCCACTCCTCATTTCTTAATACACTGGAAAATATTAGGGTACAACCTAACACCCTAATAATGGGCGATTTCAACTACCCTACCATTAACTGGGAAAACTACTCATGTACCAACTCTTGTGCTCAACAGTTTCTGGAGTTCATAAATTCCAATGCCATGGATCAACTTATCCACACCCCCACCAGGGGCAGCAATATCCTAGACCTGGTTATTACCAACATGGGCAACTGGTGCGCCACACCAGAGGTCAATTCCTCGTTGGTCAGATCCGACCATAAGCTAATCACCCTAGACATCCACATCCCTCCCCCACCCCCCATTAGGGAAACCACAGTAAAAAATTTCTCCAAAGCCAACTTCACGCTTCTTAAGACAGAAGTGGCAAACTTCACGACACCCATGCTGACGGACAATAGAGGTATGACTGCTGAATCCTGCACAAATGCACTTTATAAGCACTTACATGAGTGCATGGATCGTGCAATCCCTAACAGAACCAAGATGCTATCCTCCAAAAAAGGAAGCCAATCTGGTGGTCCCCTGCCATAAACAAACTCTACAACAGAAGAAAGAAACTGTTGCAAAAAAGAGTAAAATCCCATGATTGGAGAAACTCCCTGGTCAGCTTCAGTAAGAAGCTGAGATCCCTCATAAAATCCTCCAAAGCTAGTTATGAAAACAAAATCGCCACTGACTCTAAAGACAACCACAAAGCATTCTATAGCTATGTCAAGAATCTCAATGGCAGCACTCAGATCTGTTCTGAGTTACAGCACAAGGGCACTAAATATACAGAACCAACGGATATTGCCAACATCCTGGCAGATAGGTTCAGTGCTAACTTTACCCCTCTGTCATCCCCTAAAGGGCCCATCTATATACCAGAAGAATGCAAAGTTCCTGTATTCATGGCTGCACAGGTAAAAAACACACTATCCAAAGCCAAGAACACAGCATCCATGGGACCTGACAACATCCCAGGCTGTGTTCTACATGAACTACAGAACAAACTGGCACCCCACCTAAGTACCATGTTCAGTCATAGCCTCACCTCAGGCTATGTGCCCACTGAATGGTGCACAGCGACAGTTATCCCACTCCACAAAGGGGGAGCTACCACAGACCCTGGAAACTACCGCCCCATTAGCCTAACAAGCCAGGTCTGCAAGGCTATGGAGCGTATCATCATGGAACTTATAAACAATGACATTGGTAATCTCCAAACTCAGGACCCCACCCAGTTCGGGTTTGTAAAAGGCAGATCATGTCTCCTAAACCTGATAGACTTCTTTGAAGAAGTCATCAAAGCCGTAGATGAGGGTAAGGTGGTTCACACAGCCTATCTAGATCTCGCCAAGGCTTTTGACACCATCCTCCACTCTGGAATTATAGATAAACTCATTAAACTAGGTATAAATCCATATGTCACAAGATGGGTTGCCAACTGGCTCACTGACGGAACCCACACTGAAAGTAGCAGACTCCAAATCCAGCTTCAGACCAGTGACAAGTGGAGTACCACAGGGTTTAGTCATGGGTCCTCTCCTGTTTGGTATCTACTTCTCTGAAATACAGGCCAACACAGAAGGTCTTTGGCTAACTAAGTTCGCAGATGACTGCAAACTAGGAGCCATAATCAAAACTCCAAAAGATGTGGACATCCTACAAAAGGGCCTTGCTGTGAACAGATGCCTGGTGTCAAAGCCATATCCTCAAGCTCAGTGCCAAAAAGTGCATTGTCATTCTTTTTGGTAAAAACTCAGTACCCATGAACTACCACATAGGTGGTAGTCTACTTAACACCGAAAGTGTGATAAGAGACCTTGGGACACAGGTGGACAGTAGTCTCTCCTTTGATAATCACATCACCACAGTAGTCAGGAAATCCTTCTATGTGGCACACCTCATCACAGAAGTTTCTCATCCAGGAAAAAAGTGGTCATTGTTCCCCTCTACTCGTCACTCATTAGACCCATTATAGAGTACAATGCCCCTTTTGGTATGTACCTCAGAAGACATCTACAACAACTGGAAAGGCCACAGAAATACCTCACAAAGAGGATTACCAGCCTCAAAGAGATGCCCTATGCAGACCGTCTCAAAAAACTGCAGCTTTACTCCATTGCATATCACCTACTCATAGGCGATCTCTGCCTAACACACAAAGATATGTCAAACCCAGAGCTTTTAGACATGTTCCACTTAAAGAAATCCCAATCCCTATGAGCTACACGCTCTAGGGACCTAAACCTCATCACCACAATAAACAGAACATGCTGGAGGGATAGATTCCTGTCCCAGAGACTTCCCATATTCTGGAACAAACAACCGATCTATATAGAACAAAGCTCCTCATTAGCACTGTTCAAGAAAAATCTTGATGATTGGATGGGAGATAGGAAATTCACCCCGGGGATCACTTCTGTGGCTCTGCTCGACAGTGGCACAGGAAAATAATTTTCTTGGGTGGCGAAAGCCAGGGTACCTTTGGCTAGGCTTATATAGGCCCTAGGGCCAATAGCCTAGTACCTACCTATGAACCTATATATATTTAGAAACTTGTGAGAAAACTATTACTCTATTTTTGTTTTACTTGGATCGCTTGTCCGTGTACTTAATAAAAGATTTTCGACTGGAAACAGACTGCCTGCCTTACTTGGATTACTTTTGAATACTTAGTAAATCTGTACAATATTTCATATCATATAGTTTTTATTATTTATTTATTTTTACTTAAGACGAGTTTAAGTTTGCTAATTCTACTACTGTTCTCTGATTAATATACAGTGATTAACTAGAGATATACGGACTGAAAATCTTCCACACAGAGAAGTTTCTTGCACTGTTTTGTTAATGATAGACAAACTAACAGTAAAAGGGGAAATGAAAAATAAAATAAAGGAGCAAAGATTGTGAAATATATATCAAGCTGAGGAAAATTTCTGATCATGTGTTCATGCAACAGAAAAGAATTAAATTTTTTTAGAAAACAGTTCTTCAGTGTTATAGTGTTAAGCACTTATATCCAATAAAAAATATGGTTTTGTATGTTATGACCAATGTCACGTAAAAAAAGTGGATGATTTTTTCTCCTCTCTGTATCATCCTATGGCTCCCTACCGCAGTGATCCACGTCCATCGCTGGGCTTGCCAGCCACTTCCCAACCCATGAATATGCCCCAGTAGGGCTCAGGCCAGCACAGATTTAAAGGGCATCCACGGGGTCTGGCTGTCAACATCCATGGAGGCTTTATGACCTTTACTCTCCTTCCCACGAGTCTCATGGTTGCATCCATGGAGCAGTCCTACAATGGGGGCATATGGCATTTTACCCCACCTTTGCAACAGCTCAGCTCTGTCCCCTACCTTATCGCCCCTTTGAAACATTCATCTCAGTAGTGACTCCACAGCCTCTACCAGGGATTGTCACCAGAGCCTACCTTAGAACCTCCTTCCCACTAGCAATGGTAAGACCCATCTCTCCCTGCTGCTCCATCAGTTATCCAACTTCCCTGGGCCATATAGGTTCATAGGTTCATACTAGGCTATCTGCCCGAGGGCATTTACAAGCCTAGCCCATAGTTTTGTGGCTTACGCCACCCCTTTAGTATGGGGAACTATACCCATTATTTTGCTGTGCCTCTGTCGAGCAGTGACACTGAGGTAATCCCTGGGGTATATCTGCGATCTCCCATCCATTGGTCAAGATTTCTCTTGAACAAGGCCAGCGAGGTGCTCTGCCTCACATATACTGGGATTTTATTCCACAGCATAGGGAGTCTTTGGGTGATGAATCTATCCCTCCAGCACGTCCTATTAATAGCCGTGTCGAGGTTTAAGTCTCCCGCCCTTGTGGCTCTGACGGATCTAGATTTTTTGAGGTGAAGCATATTCATCAAATCTGGGTTTGACATGGCCTTGTATGTTAGGCAAAGGTCACCTCTGAGCAAGCGGTAAGCAACTGAATAGAGTTGGAGTTCTTTCAGTCGGGCAGCATATTTATGGCTTTATCCATCTGTGCCACTGAGCTACTAAAAATTTGCGTGCTTATGATAAGATAGTAATGAGTGTATTATTCTTTCTTTTGATTGCTTGATGTGAAGAACTTCTTTATAAAAGAACATCATTTTATTAAATGTATTACTTTGCCATTCAAGTGCCGCTTCCTTTGTTCTGATTTGTTTTTGTTTTGGATTCAACAGTCTGTTTTTGCCTCAGTTTGTTTCTTTATAAAAGATGTAAGATTGCTCTTTGATATTAGGAAAGTTGAGAAAAGCGTTATAGCAAAAGGTTTGGAGAATGTGTTTTCTGTGTAATTAATTTTAATATATGTGTATTTGCAAATTTAAATTGTGTACAAATCGACTTATGGAAATGTTTTGGAATCAGATATAGTATTTTTCATGTATATATAAATAAAAGGGGTCTATATTAGATCATTGAAATGGCAGAATTTCAAATGATCTAATATCAAACCCAATATCACGAATGTTAAAAACAGTGCAGCTGCACAAAACCGAATTCTTTCTTAGGGAAATAATTTGGTTGGCCATTGTTGTGGCTTCGCTGTTTTCAGTGATGTGGTGGAAAGTTATGGGTCGGGTTAAGGTAAGTGCGTGATTGTGCAGATGTTCAGGTTAGGGCATGGGTTGGGTGAGTTAGGGTTATGGCACGGGTCAGGTAAGTGTGCGATAGTGAGAATTTTGGGTTTGAGGCAGGTTAAGTGAGTTAGGGTTAGGACGCGGGTGAGGTGTGCGTGCGATAGTGAGAATTTGGGGTTAGGTGTGGGTTAAGTGAGTTAGGGTTAGGGCGCGGGTGAGATGAGTGTGCGATAGTGACGGACCTTAGGGTTAGGGTCTGGGTTAAGGTAAGTGGATAGATAGTAGTATATGTGCAGTGTAGTGTAGGGTTAGATGTAACTTTTAAATGTATGTGTGTGGATTGCTGCTTTTTAGTGTGCTTGTAGTGTGTGTGTGTTTCTCGGAACAGCAAATTTTTTCCCTGGGAAAAAAGCTGTTTAGAGGTTTTGATATTGTTAGGGTTCAGGTTTTGCAGTTCGACGTTATGGCATTCGATAATGAGCTGTTTCAATAATCTGATATAGACCCAGTAAAAGTCTTTTTGAGAGGTGCCTTTTTTTTTTTGTACTACATACATCTGAGCTACCACCAAGCCACACAGATGGGAGCTAGGTTTAACATCTCATATGAAGGACGGCACACTCAGGATTGCAGCATTTCCTCTAATGCTACACTGCAGTGTTAGCAGTCCAGTCACCTGAAATGATAATGGAACTCACAGCCTTCTAGTCTTCCAACAACAAAGATGAGCATGTTACCTTTTGAGCCACTTAATTTGTAGTTCATCTAGACCAAGCTCTTAATTAAACAGATTACAAGATATTTTTGGTCAAATTTGCTAATAGAAGGAATTATTTTGTTTCCTGTCATACATGGAGGCCAAGCTGGATTCATTTTAAATAAGCAGATGCAAGTTGAAGAAGTGGGAGATAGAAAAGACTGACCAGGCTAGGAAGGACTACTGGTTGGCTAACAAAAAGGCTAAGAAAGAAGTTGCAGTAGCAAAGAATAGGACATCTGTGGCACTCTACCAGCTTCTGGAAAGTGACTCAGTAAGTGACACAAAGAAACTATATCAGGTTGCAAGGCAAAGACAGGAAGATAAACAAGATAGTCAGCCACCCTTCATAAGGGAAACCTGCAACAACCTGCTCACCAGTCCACAGGACAGCAAAGGCAGACGGAAAGAGTATTTCCAACAGTTTCTGAATGAAGAAAATCCCACAGATGCTGAACTGCCCCAGAAATGGCCTACAATGAGAGAAGAAGAGGAGCCCACCGTAGAAGAAGTAAGAACAGTACTAAGTAGGGGCGGCCCGTGCTATCGGGCTGCCGGACTGCAGCCCCCTCAACAAAAAAAAAAAAAAAGAAAAAAAAATTTTTTTTAAATTTGCGGACTTCGCGCATGCGCAGTAGTCCAGACTACTGTGAGTCTACTGCACATGCTCCAGGTAGGGAAACATAGGAGATGTCTGTGCACTTTTAAAGTGCACAGACTTGCTGGGAAAACGCGTCGGGGCCAGACTGCAACAGCAGCAGTCAGCGTCGGGACTGTGGATTAGGGTTTGGATCGCGGGAATCTCGCGGGCATTTGGGTTATGGAGAATGGGCAGCAAGGACAGTTAAGTGTGTTAAGTATTGTTTAGAATGGTAGGGAAGTGTGTGAATGAATGTATGCCTATTTGAATGGACTGGTGTGTGTGTGTGTGAAAATGCCCCAGGTGCTCATGGTGGTGTGGTAGGGAATACCTCAGGCTTGAACCCTGTACCCTGTATGCAGGTGTTAAAGACTTGAGTTCCCTACCCACCACCATTTGTAAAAAAATTGCAGATTTTTGCCTCATATTTGATCTGATCTGTTCCTCATAATATCTGTGGTTTGTAAATGTTCCAATGCTTGATATTTGATGGTGTAGTAGTAGCATTGTTGCCTCACAGCTGCAGGTTCTCAGGTTTGATTCTTGGCTGGGGTTCCTTCTTTGTTGGGTCGTTTGCCTGATATTTGATGGTGTAGTAGTAGCAGTGTTGGGGGTTCCTCCTTTGTGGGGTCTGTTTGCTTGATATTTGATGGTGTAGTAGTAGCATTGTTGCCTCACAGCTGCAGGTTCTCAGGTTTTGATTCTTGGCTGGGGTTCCTTCTTTGTGGGGTCTGTATCTTCTCCATGTGTTTGTGTAGGTTTGCTTTTGTGTCCTCCCATGTTACGAAGACATGTCTGCATTATTTCTTCCTGGGCCTCTGCTGAAAATTGGTTTTTTGTTCCAAGTCAGACTGTCCTGATTAACAAATGTTAAATAAAATTGACAGGCATTTGAATTTCAGACTTCAGGTTTCTGAATGTTTAATTTCTTACATATTTGATGGTGCAGTGGCAGTATTGTTGCCTCATAGCTACAGGATTTGTGGTTTGATTCTTGGCTGTGGTGCCTTCTTTGTGGAGTCTCCATCTTATCTCTGTGTTTGTGTGAATTTGCTCTGGTATCCTGCCATTTTACAAAGACGTGTCTACAGTATTTCTCCCTGGGCCTCTGCTGAAAATTGTTTTTGTTCCATCAGAAGTAAAATTGACAGGCATTTGAATTTCAGACTTCATAGTCTTCAGAAAATACATAGTAAAACAACTTTTTATTCTAGCAATAAATATATAATACACAACCTTTTATTATAGCAATTTTTTATGTTTATAAGATGACTATTTGAAATTTTTCCTTATTTTTGGGACTGTAATACCCTGTTAGTGGCTTTGTCCAGGTTTTTTGTGCTAAGGTTGACAGCTATGGCAAGAACTGAATTCACTGAATATGTTTGAGGGCTGTATTCCCTCATTACTGGGTTTGTCCAGGTGTTTTGTGCTAATGGGTTGACAGCTATGGTGAGAACTGAATTAATTAAATGATAGCCATTTAAGTTTCAGTCTTCCTCTCGTTCACAAAACAGCTGATTTGGCGTAGTGGTATGTTGCTCTTGACTGTTTTGCACAAGGACCTTGTCTGTAAAATTACGATGGTAACACAGCATTTTTCTTTCACAAAGCAGGTGATTTGGCATAGTGGTATGTTCTGACTCTTTTTTGCACAGGGACTTTGGCAGTAAAATGTATGGTGGTACCGTGGTAACACAGCATTTTATTCTAGTAGCTTTCCAAGATTATACAAGCAATGTTTAATGTGTCCCTGGTTTTTGCCCTTTTGACCCACCCCAATAAATTTTGCTTTTTCCAGACTTCTTGTGCTGCGAAGTTGAGATGCAGTTGAGTATCGAGCAGATTTTACAAGGAGCTGAGAGCTGCAGGGGAAGAGGAGTTTAGTGCTAATAGCACAACAGGCTGTGTGCTTGCTTTTGATGCAGAAGGTTGTTGGTTCTACTCCCATAAGGGGTGAATGCTGAAAGTTAAGATACTAATTATGAGCCTGTTATCAGTTTGCCATCCATTTCCTATTGCAATATTACTAGCTTATTTTTAATGTAATTTAGGCAATTTATTCCACAGGGGCATCAGACACTTTATTGTTCGATGAAACCATGAAATGTAAAGGTGATTGCTAACACCAACCTCTTCATTACAGATTTATTTAACGTGGAATTATTTAGATGACTTTTTTACTACTTCAGAGATTGTGCATATTTACTGATAATGGTGGACTGTAGAATTGTGCATATTTACTGATAATAGTGGACTGTAGAAGTTTGAGTAGACTTTCATGATGGAAATGTTCTGAATTGGACAGTTTTGTTTCATTGTTTACTGGAAAAATGTTATAAGCAATAGGAAGGTATATCAAAGAGCACATGTATGTTTCATATGCAAGGGGCCTATGATTTGAAAACAGCCCAGAATTCATTTTTATCTGCCACGAGTAAAATGTATTTTCTTTGAATGTGGATTTTAATGTTGTTTCAGTGAATGTGAGTTTCAAGGGCAGAGAAAGTTTAATGCCAAGTTTGTTATGTCTTAGTGTTTGTGCTGTAAAATGCAAAAATAAAACTTTCAAATTAAGTTCAAATCATCATAGAAGTAAATCAGTATGCACATTAGTGTTTATGGTAAATGGAGTGAAATAGCAAATTAATGGATCATTGGAATGGCTGCAGGGAGGCTCCATTCAACCAGGGTTTTGTGAGGGGGAAGGGCAGCAAACTTAGACAGCCCCAGCTGAACCATACCTCCCAATTGTCCAGATTTTCAAAGAATGAATAGATGTTTTGCTTCTTATTTTTGATTTATTCCTCATAAAAAATTGTGGTTTTCTGGCAAATCATTTAGGAATTAAGTCACTAAATAATGACACACCTAGTTTCAGACTTCATAACCTTCAGAAAAATGCATGCTAAAGTAAGACCTGTTCTATCAACTGTCCCAGTTTATAGAAGAGCATTTTTTAGTACTGTTTGTATGTTCCCCCCAATATATTTGGCCTTGTCCAGATTTATGTCCCAGTTTATACAAGAGCAATTTTTAGTACTGTTTATATGTTCCCCAATATATCTGGCCTTGTCCAGATTTATTGCATTAACAGGTTGAGAGGTACATGCAAATAAATTGCTTTATAGAATTAGGCATAGCCAAACCTCTGAACTGTCCCTGATTTTGACTCAAAATGTTGCTCTTCCCCTAATGATCCCTCCACAAAATAGCAATTTTGGAAGAAAACATGGAGGGTTTATAATTAAGAAATAACTGTAATAATCAGATTACTTTTATTTCAGAAATGCATGTAGATTATTTTATTTTGTCAGCTGCTCAAGTTAGCAGTACTAATATTAAAGTGTCCCTTCTTTGACAGGTTCCCAGCTGTATTGTGTTGCTATTTTATATTTTTAAATCACATTTTTTGGTCCATTTTTCATAAAATTGTGTTTTTTGGCAAATTAGTGACAAATAATTAAAGACTGAAGTTAGAAAATAATGACAGACATTTGAGTTTCAGATTTCATACCATTCAGAAAATTCATACTAATGCAAGACCTCTATTAGCTTTCTAAGGTTATAAGAGCGATATTTTAAAAATTGTCCTTATTTTTGGGCCTTTGTCCCATTTCTTTGTATGGCTTTGTCCAGATTTCTTGCTCTGAGGTTGAGAGGTATGAGAAATGTGTCAGGGCCATCACAAGTCAGCCAGCGACATTTCAAACTGTGACATACTTGTTACACCCCACTCCCCCATGTAGTGACTCTGGATGTGTCGAAGCAAGGCAAGGAGTAGTAATGCAGTGTAAATGTGCAGAGAATCCCACCCATCCAAGGTAGACACAAGTACTAGAGTGGCTTTTCATCTGTCCTTGATTTTTGCAGAATGGTCTGGTTTCTGTCATATTTTTTGTACTGTTGATTTATGCTTATTACTCAAAGTGCATGTTGCTCTGTGTTTAAGTAGCAATACTTTAATGACCATCAGGTAAGCTTGGCTGAGATTGCAAGATGCAAGTAAGCTTTAATAAGCATACTGTTAAAGAATTGCCAACATTGAAAGCCTTTCTGTTGCCATGTAGAGAATACTTAACTAGATAATGTATAAGCCTTGGGTATTGAAATGCATATGCCAGTATTTGTAATAAAGGACAGAATTACATTATTTTAAGAGACTCATTACACTTGGAGACATAGTCATCTCTGCAGGCTTTAACCATAAACCGAATGCCAATCCTGTGGTCTATAACCTGTTCAGTAATCCTTTTAAGCAATGTATCTTGAGCTTATTTCTTGTTTGCTTTTCATTTTTTACTTTGATCATGTTTTCCCCATGAAACAAGTAGTTGTTAGGCAGCAGGTCTTTTTTTGGATAAGGAACATTTTTACAAGTGGGGGCATCAGAGATTTCTACTTTCAGCATGTTACTTTAATAAAGCTGAATATAAATTATAATTAGAACTGCAGTGCAAGAAGTGGTTTGAGTTGAGTGCTGCTTGTTTTTCTTATACTTGATTTTGACTGGCATTCCATTAATGTATTTAAAACGTAATTTATTTCTTCATGCCTCACAACCTTTTTGTTTCCATCTAGATATTAAGCTGTCATGCAGCCAATGCATTGAAATATTTTTATTCTTCTACACTTCATTTTGTCTTGATTGGACTCTCATGACAACTGTTTGGCACCCAATGCAGTATATTTAGTTTTGTGGTTTGCTACTACAGGTGTTTGTGTGTGCGGTAGGGAATACCTCAGGCTTGAATCCTGTACCTTGTATGCAGGTTTTAAAGACCTTAATTTCCTACCCACCACCATTTGTGAAAAAAAACTGCAGATTTTTGCCTCATGTTTGATCTGATCTGTTCCTCATAATATCTGTGGTTTGTAAATGTTGTAATGCTTGATATTTGATGGGGCAGTTGTAGCATTGTTGCCTCACAGCTGCAGGTTCTCAAGTTTGCTTCTTGGCTGGGGTGCCTTCTTCGTGGGGTCTTTATCTTCTCCCTGTGTTTGTGTGGGTTTGCTTTTGTGTCCTCCCATGTTATAAAGACATGTCTGCATTATTTCTTCCTGGGCCTCTGCTGAATTTTTTTTTGTTCCAAGTCAGACTGTCCTGATTAACAAATGTTAAATAAAATTGACAGGCATTTGAATTTCAGACTTCAGGTTTCTGAATGTTTAAGTCTTTGCATATTTGATGGTGCAGTGGTAGTATTGTTGCCTCACAAGCTATAGGTTTTCTGGTTTGATTCTTGGCTGGGGTGCCTTCTGTGTGGAGTCTGCATCTCCTCCCTGTGTTTGTGTGGATTTGCTCTGGTGCCCTGTCATTTTACAAAGACGTGTCTGCAGTATTTCTCCCTGGGTCTCTGCTGAAAATATTCTGTCAGCAGTAAAATTGACAGGCATTTGAATTTCAGACTTCATGTTCTTCAGAAAATACATAGTAACACAACCTTTTATTCTAGCAATTTTCTAAGTTTATAAGATGAATATTTGAAATTTGTCCCTATTTTTGGGACTGCATTCCCTCATTATTGGCTTCGTCCAGGTCTTTTGTGCTAAGGTTGACAGCTATGGCAAGAACTGAATTCACTGAATGTTTGAGGGCTGTATTCCCTCATTACTGGGTTTGTCCAGGTGTTTTGTACTAAGAGGTTGACAGCTATGGTGAGAACTGAATTCACTAAATGATAGCCATTTAAGTTTCAGTCTTCCTCTTTTACAAAGCAGCTGATTTGGCGTAGTGGTATGTTGCTCTGTTTTGCACAGAGAGCTTGGCAGTAAAATGTATGGTTCTAGCAACTTTCCAA
Source organism: Protopterus annectens (assembly GCF_019279795.1). NCBI lineage: Eukaryota > Metazoa > Chordata > Ceratodontiformes > Protopteridae > Protopterus > Protopterus annectens. Next base: position 1,973,038,181 of record NC_056726.1, read on the forward strand.
GATTATACAAGCAATGTTTGTGTCCCTGGTTTTTGGGCTTTTGACCCCCCCCCCCCCAATACATTTTGGCGCTTTCCAGTTTTCCTGTGCTGCAAAGTTGAGTATTGAGTAGATTTTACAAGGAGCTGAGAGCTGCAGGCGAACAGAAGTTTAGTGCTGCTTAAGTGAAGTTGGTTTGCCTTGTTAATAGCACAACAAGTTGTGTACTTGTCTTTGATGCAGAAGGCTGTGGCTTCTACTCCCACAAGGGGTGGATGCTGCTGTACTGAGAATGTTCTCCTTGGTGAAGATACTAATTATGAGTTCGTTATCAGTTTGCCATCCATTTCCTCTTGCAATATTACTAGCTTATCATTTTTTTTAATGTAATATAGGCAATTTATTCCTGAGGGGCAACAGGCACTTTATTTTTCGATGAAACCATGAAATATAAAGGTGTCTGCTAGCAGCAACCTCTTCATTAGTTACAGATTTCTTTAATGTGGAATTGTTTAGATGACTTTTACTTCTTCAGAGATAGTGCATATTTACTGATAATGGACTGTAGAATTGTGCATATTTACTGATAATGGACTGTAGAATTGTGCATATTTACTGATAATGGTGGACTGTAGAATTGTGCATATTTACTGATAATGGTGGACTGCGGAAGTCTGAGTAGACTTTTATGATAAATGTTCTGAACTGGGCAGTTTTGTCATTATGGGTGCATGCATTTTGTTTCATTGTTTACTGGAAAAATGTTCAAAACGCCCTCTAACAACTGTAATATATTGTACAAGGAATATAATTTAGTACAATGAGGAAGGTGTATCAAAGAGCACATGTATGTTTCATATGCAAGGGGCCTATGATTTGAAAACAGCCCAAAATTAATCTTTATCTGCCACTGGCAAAATGTATTTTCTTTGAATGTGGGTTTCAATGCTGTTTCAATGAATGTGAGTTTCAAGAGCAGAGAAGTTTTAATGCTGTTTTCATTGTGAGACTGCATTGCTTTGTTTAGTAGATGACTTAGTGTTTGTGCTGTAAAATACAAAATAAAACTTTCAAATGAAGTCCAACTCATCATACAAGTAAAGCAGTATGCACATTAGTGTTTATGGTAAATGGAGTGAAATAGCCAAGTAATGGTTCATAGGAATGGCTGCAGAGGCTCTTCGACCGTAATTTTGTCAGGGGGGAAGAGCAGCAAACTCAGACAGGCCCAGCTGAACTATACCTCCCAACTGTCCAGATTTTCAAAGAATGAATAGATTTTTGCTTCTTATTTTTGGTTTGTTCTTCATAAAATTTGTAGTTTTCTGGCAAATCATTTAGAAATTAAGTCATTAAATAATGATGCACTGAGTTTCAGACTTCATAACCTTCAGAAAAATGCATGTTAAAGTAAGAACTGTTATTCTATCAACTGTCTCAATTTATACAAGAGCAATTTTTAGTACTGTTTATATGTTCCCCCAGTATATTTGGCCTTGTTCAGATTTACTGCATTAACAGGTTGAGAGGTACATGCAAATAAATTGCTTTATAGAATTAGGCATAGCCAACCTCTCAACTGTCTCAGATTTTGGCTTAAAATGTTGCTCTTCCCCCTAATAATCCCTCCGCAAAATAGCAATTTTGGAAGAAAACATGGAGGGTTTACAATTAAGAAATAACTGTAATAATCAGAGTTGTAGATTACTTGAAATGCATGTAGATTCTTTTATTTTGTCAGCTGCTCAAGTTAGCAGTACTAATATTAAAGTGTCCCTTCTTTGACAGGTTCCCAGCTGTATTGTGTGGCTATTTTATATTTTTGCATCACATTTGGTCCATTTTTCATAAAATTGTGTTTTTTGGCAAATTAGTGGCAAATCACTAAAGACGGAAGTTAGAAAATAATGGCAGCCATTTGAGTTTCAGATTTTATACCCTTCAGAAAAGTCATACTAATGCAAGACCTATTCTATTATCTTTCTAAGTTTATTAGAGCAATATTTAAAAATTGTCCTTATTTGTGGACATTTGTCCCACTTCTGTGTATGGCTTTGTCCAGATTTCTTGCTCTGAGGTTGAGAGGTATGACACATGTGTCAGGGCCATCACAGTCAGCCAGAGACATTTCAAATTGTGACATACTTGTTGCACCCCACTCCACCATGTACTGACTCTGGATGTGTCCAAGCAAGGCAAGGAGTAGTTATGCAGTGTAAATGTGCAGTGTGTCTCCCCACCCAAGGTAGACACAAGTACTACAGTGGCTTTTCATCTGTCCTTGATTTTGCAGAAAGGTCTGGTTTCTGTCATATTTTTGTACTGTTGATTTATGCTTATTACTCAAAGTGCCTGTTGCTCTGTGTTTAAGTAGCAATGCTTTAATGACCATAATGTAAGCTTGTCTGAGATCATAAGATGCAAGTAAGCTTTAATAAGCATACTGTTAAAGAATTGCCAACATTGAAAGCCTTTCTGTTGTTGCCATGCAGAGAATACTTGACTAGATAATGTATAAGCCTTGGGTATTAAAGGACAGGATTCCATTATTTTAAAAAGCTCATTACACTTGTTGGAGACTTCCAGTCATCTCTACAGACTTTACCCGTAAACTAAACAGAATGCCAATCATGTGTGGTCCATAACCTGTACAGTAATCCTTTAAGCAATGTATCTTGAGCTTGTTTCTTGTTTGCTTTTCATTTTTACTTACATGTTTTCCCCATGAAACAAGTAGATAGTTGTCAGGCAGCAGGCCTTTTTTGGATAAGAAACATTTTTACAAGTGGGGGCATCACAGAGATTTCTACTTTCAGCATGTTACTTGGCACTTTAATAAAGCTGAATATAAATTATAATTAGAACTGCAGTGCAAGGAGAAGTGGTTGGAGTTGAGTGCTTCTGGTTTTGCTTGTACTTGATTTTGACTGGCATTCCAGTAATGTATTTAAAAAGTAATTTATTTTTTCATGCCTCACAACCTTTTGTTTCCATCTAGATATTAAGTAAGCTGTCATGCAGCCAATGCATTGAAATATTTTTATTCTTCTACACTTATTTTTGTCTTGATTGGACTCTCATAATGATGGTTTGCCATGCCACCCAGGGGAGTGTATTTAATTAAAGTTAGTTTTTGTGGTTTTGAGCATAGCTCCTCCCCTTCCAGGTTGGTCACACCCCTTCCCCTTGACCCCACCCATTCAGCTGGCTCCTGCAGCCCCCCTTTGATTTGAAGTCACCAGCCGCCACTGGTACTAAGGAAAATGAAGTCAAGGAAAGCAGGCGGCTCAGATGAGGTCACAGCAGATATGATAAGGGATGCTGGGTGAGATAGGGGAGAAATGGCTTCTGAGGGTACTAATAGCAGTGTGGAGAGAAAGGCGTGTCCCAGATGACTGAAGAATAAGCATACTCATGCCAGTATGCAAGAACAAAGGGGACATCCACAACTGTGGGCAGTACAGAGGCAACAAACTCTTATCACATTGCATGAAAGTTCTGGAGAGGGTGATTGATAGATATGCAGAATAGCAGAGTAGTAGAAAGTAAGATGGGAAATGAGCAGTTCGATTCAGATCAGGATGCAGCACAACAGACTCGATGTTTGCATTGAGACAGATACTTGAGAAGAAGCTAGAGATGTGGAGAGAGTCCAGCTAGGCATTTCTAGACTTGGAGAAAGCATATGACAAGGTCTCAAGAAAGCTGATCTTGGTTGTTTGAAGTCCCAGAAACATTGGTAGAAATAGTGCAGGCTATGTACAAACACCCAGTGACTCAGGTACGAACAATGTTTTACAGACGGGTTCCCAGTGGGAGTGGCTGTACACCAGGTTTCAGCTCTGAGCCCAATGCTGTTCATACAGGAGATGGACTACATTAGCAAAGAGTTCGGTGGGGACAGATCAACAAAGTTGCTGTATGTAGACAATGTGGCATTACAGGCTGTCTCTGAGCTGGAACTTCAGCAAAGGAGAGGAGAATGTAATGCAAAACTGAAGGCACATGGGATGAAACTAAGCAAAGATAGGACGGTGGTAATGGCAGCAAATTGGGGAAATCAGAAGAAGCTGAGAATAGAGATAGAAGGGAAGATAGTGGAACAGATAAACGGCTTCAAGTATCTGGGAGAGGTGGTTGAGGAGAAGGGAAGTCTGAATGAAGAGGTCAAAGCTAGAATCGGAGGGGCTGCAGCCAACTGGCATAGAGTGTCAGGTATAGTTTATCACAGAAGAATGCCAAAGAAGCTGAAAAGTTAGGTGTACAAGACAGTGGTGCGACCTGTACTACTGTATGGTACAGAAACCTGGGTAGTAAAAGCAGAACAGTTGAAGAAGCTAGAGGTGATGGAAATGAAGTGCCTGAGAAGGGTGATAGGATGTACACTGTGGAACAGATGAAGAAATGAGGACATTAGAGCAGAAGCCAAAGTAGCTCCAATTGCAGAAAAGATCAAAGGGAACAGATTACGGTGGTTTGGACACGTACAGAAAAAAAGACAGTCTGGTGAAGATGATTTGAGAAAGAGAAGACAGTCTGATGAGGAAGATTTATGGCAAACAGAAAGAAGGTAAGAGAAAGCGAGGATGTCCAGCAAAGAGGTGGATGAATTGTGTGAAAGAAGATCTGCGACTGTCAGGCATGAGTGTTGAAGAAGGCAAGAGTGTGGCAATGAATCATGAGAGTTGGCGACAGTTAACACGATACCCCAACCCCATGTAGAAAAAATGGGAAAAGGGGGATGAGGAGGAGATGCAAGACGATTATAAAGTCCTAACTTTAATAGAGCAGGTAGATTCTTTAAATAATTAGCATTGGTTAATTAAACATAATAAGAATTTTGATTATTTGGACTACATATTGTTATGCAGAACATTAGAGACTTGCTTTTCTAGACATATTTTTAGATGTAATTAATACTTACATTGTGATTTCATAACATACGATAATGTATGGTCTTATCTTTCGCAGGGTAATATATTGAATAAAAGCACTAAACATGAAGGTCTGATCATCTCTTTATTTGCATTAGATATGGAATCACTGCCTAACTGTGTAAGAAAAAAATACTCATTCACAGTGTTATGAAATAGATACTGGGAGAGAATGTCAAATATCTCTGTTTGAAGATCATATATAAACCTTATCAAACATCAAAGATTCAGTGCCACGCTTAGGTAACACAGTTTTTTGTAATATTTAAATTTAAGTTTGAAATATAATGATAATAAAAGTCTGTCTTAATAAATCATGCAGGTAACCCAGCAATTAAAAATAAATTCAATTAAAAACTGCTAATGTAGACAGCTAAAGTAATTAGCTTTAAAACTGTTATATTAAGATGAACTATATATATTTTTTTAATTCTGAAGTTCAATTTTTATCTTTTAAAATTATTTTACTATTCAAGCTACTATATATAATAAATAGCATGTTCTACTCCCCTCTGAGGTATACATTACTCAAAGTAATACAACTTTATTAACATTTCTGTGATCATCAATAGACCAAGAATTTGTTTAACATTATTAAGGCTTTGGGACAGTGAGAGTAGAAGTATTGGCTTCCCTGATTTTGATTATATATGTGTTAGCTTCTGTATTTAAAGTTGTAGTACATTGGACTGAAGAGTTTTAGAATGCTACTTGGAATGGTGTGCATATTTGTTATTGTAAGACAATTTATGTAAAACTGCAGTGGCACATTCACATTTAATAAATAATAACCTTGTCATATTTATTCCATTGTAATCAGAATATTTAGATAATTTGAAAACCTGTACATAGGTTCATAGGTTCATACTAGGCTGTCTGCCCTAGGGCATTTATAAGCCTAGCCAGAGTGTGTATGGCTTTCGCCACCCATTTTAAATTAATTTTGCTATGCCCTTTTTCGAGGTTAGTATACTGTGCCTCTGTCTAACAGTGACACAGAAGTGATACCCGGGGTAAACCTACGATCTCCCATCCACTCATCAAGATTCCTCTCGAAGAGAGTCAATGAGGGACTCTGCCTATCCTGGACTGGGATTTTATTCCAGAGTGAAGGGAGCCCCTCTGGGTTATGAATCTGTCCCTCCAGCATGTCCTATTTATTTCAGTGCTGAGATTTAAGTCCCTCGAGCGCGTAGCTCGATGGGATTTGGATTTTCTGAGGTGCAGCATGTCCATTAATTCCGGGTTGGACATGGCTTTATACGTCAGGCACAGATCGCCTCTGAGCAGGCGGTATGCCACTAAGTAGAGCTGGAGTTTCTTTAACCGGGCAGCATACGGCATCTGTTTGAGCCCCTTGATCCTCTTGGTGAGGTACTTTTGCGGTCTTTCCAGTGGCTGCAGGTGTCTGGTAAGGTACATCCCAAAAGGGGCATTGTACTCCATTATTGGCCTGATGAGGGATGAGTAAAGAGGCACGATGACCTCCCCTGATCTAGATGTGAATCCCTTCATGATTAGGTGGGCTATATAAAATGTTTTTCTAGCCACTTTGGCCACGTGGTTGTCAAATGAGAGATTGCTATCAACTTGGGTCCCCAGGTCCCTAATTACTTCTTCTGTACTTAATGGATTACCACCTATGTGGTAATTTGTGGGCACTTTGTTTTTGCCAAAGGGGATGACTATACACTTTTTGGCGTTTAGCTTGAGGCCATGGCTCTGGCACCAGTTGTCTGTTTCTGTGAGGCCCTTTTGGAGGATGCTTGTGTCGGCTGGAGAGTCTATTATGGTGCCCAGTTTGCAGTCATCTGCGAACTTGGTCAGCCACAGTCCTTCCATGTTGGCCTGTACCTCCGAGAAATATATACCGAACAAGAGAGGTCCCAAGACTGAGCCTTGTGGGACGCCACTTGTAACTGGTTTGGAGTCTGACATGGCTCCAGCTATTCTAACCATGTGGATTCTGTCCTTGAGCCAGTTTGCAACCCATCTAGTGACATAGGGGTTTATATTTAAGCTGGTGAGCTTATCTATAATGCCCGAGTGGGGTATTGTATCGAAGGCTTTTGTGAGGTCCAGGTAGGCTGTGTGGACCACTTTCCCCTTGTCAATGGCCTTGGTGACTGTTTCAAAGAAATTGACCAGGTTTAAGAGGAAGGATCTGCCCTTAACAAAGCCGAACTGGGTAGGATCCAGTGTCTGTAGGTCCCCAATATCTTTATTTATAAGGTCCATGATGATCCTTTCCATAGCTTTGCAGACCAAGCTAGTGAGACTTATGGGGCGATAGTTTCCAGGATCCGTTGAGGCACCACCTTTGTGGAGAGGGACCACTGTTGCTGTATGCCACTCTTTGGGTACATATCCTGTAGAAAGGCTGAGATTGAAAAGTAGTTTTAGGTTTGGGTTTAGCTCTTCTTGGAGTTCATGTAGGACGCAGCCCGGGACACCGTCTGGTCCCATTGATGCTGTGTTTCTTGCTTTGGAGAGGGCAGCTCTTACCTGAGCATCTGAGATGTCAGGGGGGCAGCACTCTGCTGGGATAGATATTAGCCCTTTTGGTGGGGAGGGGGGGGAGAAGTTTGCGTTGAACCTGTCAGCTAGGATGTTGGCAATGTCTGTGGGTTTGGTGTATTTTTTGTCATTTTGGACTAATTCTGAGCATATCTGGGAATTCCCACCCAGGTTCCTAACATAACTAAAGAAAGCCTTGTGATTATCCTTAGTGTCCTGTGCAATTTTTTTCTCGAAGCTGGCCTTAGATGATTTTATAAGTGCTCATAGTTTTTTGCTAATACTGATCAGAGATGCCTTCCCTTTTTGGGATTTTGCTCTGCCATGTAGTAGCTTTCACATTCTATTGTATAGTTTGTTTATGGCTGGGGTCCACCAGACAGGATGTCTGCCTTTGGAGGATTGGGTCTTGGTTTTATTTGGGATTGCATGATCCATGCATTCCTGAAGGTGTTCATAGAATGCGTTTATAAAGGATTTTGTGGTCTGGGCCGTATTATCCCCAGGCCCGGGGGCTTTGAAGGATTCCACCTCGGTTTTGAGGAGTATGAAATTTGCTTTAGAGAAGTTTTTCACTGTGGTTTTCTGGGCATGGGGTGGGGTCGGGATGTGAATATCCAGTGAGATTAGTTTATGGTCTGATCTTACCAGTGAGGGGATACACTTCTGGACTGGAACATAGAGTCCCCATGTTGGTGATGATCAGGTCCAGTATGTTTTCCCCTCTTGTGGGAGTGGTAACAAGTTGTTCCATAGCATTTGAGTTTATAAATTCTAGGAACCTTTGGGCTAGGGTGTTGGAGCTAGAGTAATGCTCCCAGTCTATGGTTGGGTAGTTGAAGTCACCCAATATAATGGTGTTTGGAGAGACCTTCATATTTTCCAGTGTTCTCAGGAAGGCCGAGTGGGGTTCCTGGGTTTGGGAGGGTGGTCTGTAGCAGGCTATAAACTGGAAGGCAGTTTTACCCACTGTCAGTTGCACATGGATAGTCTCTGATGCTTCGTGCTGTGCCACCAACCTGGAGGTGTGGGTATCTTTGACGAATATTGATACTCCCCTTTTTACATTTAAATATCCTAACTTGGTTTGTATTTCTACTTTTCTTATTTATAATACATTAAAGTTTGTGGGTAGAGATAAAAACATTTAAAATGAAAAATTGTCTGTTATTTTTCTGTTTTATTTGTTAAAGGATTCACAGGACAAAATTTAATTTAAGTAAGGAAGAGATCGACTGGACATTCAAAATATTCAAATTTCTGTTTGTCAAAAACTACAATTTATTTCTAGTTCACAGAATAATAAATGTCCCAAATGAATTCATTTCAGTAATTTAATATAATTTAATATTAAATAGGGACATAGGCCATACTAGGCATTTGACCAGTAAAGTATTTAGGAGTCTAGCCACTACATGTCCCATTAATTGCTTCTCTTCTTTCTAAGGGCCCGAGAGGATAGCCTAGGGTAAATTTACAAATTTCTACTCAGTGACTGAAGCTTGTTTTAAAGAGAGTTACAAACTTCTATTTTTGACATGGAATAGAAACTTATTCCACAGGTAGGGTGTTTTTTGCAAGAGAGATCTATCCCAACTGCAGGATATGTTTGTATTGTAATGTAGATTTGGGTGCTGGTAACAGTGGCATTACCATTTTTTAAAATATGTAAGAGGTCTAGCAGAACTGGGTCCTTCATTGCCTTTTAACCAAGCAAAAGTTGCAGGATTGTATAGGAGACAGCTCAATGGCATGGATTTGAGACAAAGACATGTTATGCAATTTAAGGATTTCATGCCCAAGATGATCTTGATTATCATATTGATCACTGCTGCAGTAGACTTAGCTATATGGAGTTATATCCAGCCAAGGATATAACAGCCATTCATCTTCCAAAGTTTCAGGGTACCTTCTACATGCCCATTCTATTACAGTTCAAGCTGAGCTGCCTAAAATCACAGGTTTGAGCACAAAGCCCCTCATAGCTTTTCTGCTGTTGCCATTGATGAGAATGCTCCTCTTCAGGCATTCAAGGATTGATAGTCAGCCTGTGTTGGTCCTTTGCTGGCAGGTAAGTTCCCTTTGGGGAAGACCTTCTGCATAAAGATGCATTGTTTAAATGTATTTTCCTGCTGAGGAAAGTTTTTAGCCTATGAGTTTGTGTTTCAATGGATTGCCACAAGACTTAACTGTTCTTTTAAATGGAACGCACTTTTTTGCTGTCAATTTAAAACTTGTTTAAAGTATTTGAAAACATTTTTCTCCTGTGTAGAAATTGCATATATTTTACTTTTTGGGATGGCAGTGTCTGAAAGTGCTTTTGTCTGTGTTTTTGTGAGAAAAAAGTAACTTTTAATAACTTTAAATTACAGTTTTTGTTGCTTCTTTTTCCTGGTTGAGGCATGATTTTCAACATGACCACAGAACAAACTACCTGTCCCATGGTTGGTCTTTCTTCCAGCCACAAAAAGGAAAAGTTAAGCAAATAGTCTTTGTCACCACAGCAGGCTAGCAGTTTGCCTCAGCCCCAGATTGGTGACCCTGCTGTTGCTAAAGCTGTTTCCAGAGAACACTAATCTTTTACCCTGGATAACCCTGGTGTAGCACCTATGGACTGGGAATTAGCCACATTCTTTATGACTGTTGAGGTCCTTTCAGTGGGCAAGGGAGAGCCACTTTTTTGGCCATTGGCGAAGGGGCAGGGAACGCTTCCCTGTTGAGTCAGAATGTTGTGCACATCCCTGGGAAAGTTGCTGCTACCATTAACAACACTGTTGGTCCCATTTGTTTTGTCAAAAAGTGACAGAAAAGTAAACATCTACTCCTCTTCACATTTCTCTAGACAGAAGTAGTTTACTAGATTTGGCTAGTGATCATTCTTATAAGGTGGTTTCTAGTAAAAGAAAAAGGGATACCTCTTTTCCCGAAGATACTCGAGATTCTGATTCTGAATCTCAACAGGAAGATGTAGGGTTTTCTGCTGAGATTTCTGATTCACACACTGAGAACACTGTATCTGTTTCTCCCTGTGGGTTTTCTCTTTATCTGAGACAATTTCCAGAATGTACCATTTTTTCAATAGGAGAACATTGAGGCTTCTCAGGGCCTCAGAAAAATGCTGTTACAGTTGGAATTTCCAGAACCTTCACCCATTCCTCCAGCACTGTCAGCTTTAGTGGATATGTGTGTTTCAGTCTGTAGTTTTGACAGTTTTCTGCCCTAAAAAGGCAGCTAGATTGTATAAAGTTCCTCATTCTTAGGTTTTTGTACACTCATCACAAACCTGACCCAGCAGCTGTAGCCTTAGTTGATCCTACTGCTGTTAAACATTTAGCTAAATCCAGTTCTATACTTTCTGACAAGGATGGAAATTTATTTTATAGTCCCTCTGATGCAGAGATTATCAAAAAGTGTGAGGAGAGATGTAAGCTGATACAGGGAATCTCTAAGATGCTTCAGCCCTCCTTTTACAAATTTTCCGAGGCATTCTCTAACTAATCATTCAATTTTGGCAAGAAACAAAATAAGCAGTTTTAACAAAGTACTGGTAAACAGACATTTAGGAAGAAATGGCAAGGGCATTCCAAAAGAATACAGGAATCCATTCAGGACAGTCTAGCAAGTCAGAATGACTCTCTGAGAGAACTTGTCCACCTCCCAGCCTGACAGACCCATTTCCCTTTCAGAAAGTTTAAATCTCCACTTTTCTCTTTGACTACAGCTAATTTCAGACAAATGGGTTCTGAAGATCATGCATCAAGGTTGCAGAAGGCAGTGGGAGGGATTTCCTAATCTGTTTTCTCCGTTCTTCAGCACATGCTGTCTGAGGGAGTGATAGTCTGTTCCTCCTTCCCAGTTTGAGAATGGTTTTATTGAATGATGTTTTTAGTGTCAAAGAAAGAAAATGTTTCTAGACCAGTTCTGAATCTTTCTTTCCTAAACCAGTTTGTGATGGTGCTCAGATTCAAAATGCTATCACATCACATCTCTCTTCATCCAGGCTTCAGCCATTTGTTAAGGTTTTGTGAGTCTGGATCACATTCAGTTCTCTGCCTTGCCCTTTGGACTATCCACTGCGCCAGGAGTGTTCACAAAGAGTCTAGTTCCAGTTATATTCATTGCAGGCAGCAGAGTATCAACATTTTCCATATTTAGATAGTGTGTTTATCTTTATCAGTGTAAGGAATCTGTCACTTGGGAGAGATTTTGCACAAACTGTGTTTCCCAGACAACATTCAGAAGTCTTTTTTGACTTCATCACAGAGAATTTTGTTCCTGGGTTGTCTGCTAGATGCCTGAATTCAAAGAGCTTTAATTCCACAGGAAAAGCTAGAGCTATACCTAGAACTATTTCCAGGGTTCTCCACTTAGACTTTGGTCACTGCAAGGGAGTACAGGATTTCGGGTCTCATGATATCTATGATTCCCTGGCAAGACTCCACATGAGAAAAATACAATGGTGTCTAAAGTTTCTGTGTTTTCAATCACAGTTCTGTTTTTTTTTTCAGAAGAGAAAGCGCTTGGTGGAGACAGCAAATATCCCTAATTCCAGGTCACCCCTTCACCCCTCCTGCTCTAAAGCAGTCACAATAGATGCCCTGGGCTTTGCTTGGGGTGCAATTTATTTATTTTACATTTGTTTACCAGGAATGTCTGACTGGATCAGGAGCCCATTTTCAGTGGAGGCCCGAGAAGAAAAGCTCCACATACAAAAGTTCATAACACTGTGATGAAATTTGACAAAAACATAAGGAGAGTATGTTTTGCTTCAGTATAAGATGTTAACATTGTAAGTAAAAGTTCATAACAATGTATAATACATGTGGTAGTAAATCAGTGAGGACAATGTCTAAAGTAAATAAGAAAAAAGTAAAATATAAGCAAAGCAGAATACATTTTACAGGTACATTAAATCTCCCTAAACAATAAGTTTTTCATCACATTAACTCAACTTTTAAGCAGTTATTTAGCCAGCATCCTAACAAATCAGCAGTTATTTTGACATTATCCAAGCAATATGTTTGGATGTATATCAGGGGAGTAGGAGGTAGGCGGTAGATGTATTGAGAGCAGAGTAAGAAAAAAGCCTAGATGGATTTAGGAGTACTAGTTTAAAAAAGCTAAGAGGAGAATTGGATAGCTAGGGTGGGATGTGGTACAGGAGCACAGCCAGTTGTTAAGGTATTCCCTGAGGAGCAACTTGTATTTGTGCGTGTTAGTGGTGTGAATTTGTTGTGGTATAGAGTTCCAGTGTTTGAGTAAAGAGACTCTCCAAAGGGATTATTGGCTTGTGGGACTTTTAGTAGTAATTTTTTAGAGGATCTTAAGAGTTCTGCTGTTTTCAGATTTGCTGGATTAAAAACTACAATACAAAGTAAATATGGGTTTCCGTGATGCTGGAAACATCCAAAGTAGAGCCATGGAATGTTAGGCATTAGGGTAACACTGAGTTTATCTGAAGCAGGTTTGATAAAATGAAATCTTTTGCTTTCAATAGTCATTTCTAACAGAGCTCTTAGTAGTAATTTTTTAGAGGATCTTAGAGTTCTGCTGTTCGAGTATGGTTGTACTGAGTCATTGAGTGCTGGGCAGTTTTCTGATTGTTTAATGGAATGGACAACAGTTAATTGGTTTAAGGAAAGTAGGTTGGATAGTTCAGTCCACTGGTGTGTTCTGCTAGGATGGTTCAGAGAAAATCTGGTTATTGTGTTGTAGCAGGCTTCTAATTTGATTGTCAGATTTTCTGAGGTTAGTAAAAATGGGAGAGGCATATAGAAGGGTGTAGAGGAGATGTGTTCTGGCTATGGAGTGTCTGGTGGTATTGGTGAGATAAAGCTTGACTCTGTAGAGAGCGCCAAGTTTGATGTGCACCTTTTTGATGGATAATGCTAAATGTTTATCAAATCTTAAGGAGTTATCAGTTGTGACACCAAGAAGTTTTGTGTGGTCAGCAGGTTGTATTGTGGTGTTAGAGGAGTAGATAACAAAAGAGGCTTGGTTTCCTTGTGGTTTGATCTTAGTGAAGACCATTAGTTTTGTTTTGCTTGGATGAAGTATTAGCTGGTGGCCTGAGAGAGATTTTTCAATGTTTAGGAAGGATTTTTGTGTTCTTTCAAGGAGGTCTGAAAGGGATGGAGCTGAACATGAGGAAGGAGTTGTCAGCATATTATATGATGGAAGCTAGGTTAGTAGCAGTGGAGAGTTTGCTGGAAAATATACAGAAGAGCAGTGGTCCTAGGATTGACCCTTGGGGACACCTACTGAGACTGGTAGTAGAGGAGAGAGTTTGTTTTGCCATTTGACTGCTTGCTGGCAGTCAGTTAAGTAACTCTGAAACCAGGCTAGGGCTTTTTGGAAGAGGTTTAAGGAAGCTAGTTGGTTAAGTAGATTTGGTGGGATACTTTGTCAAGGAAAATGGATGAGACAATTTGACCGTTATTCCTGAGCATATTGTCTGTATTGGTAAAGCTAATTAGGGTGGTTGTGGTGCTGTGTTTGGGTCTAAAATCATGTTGTTTGTTAGAGAGAAGGTTGTTACTTAATATGTAGTCTAGGAGTTTGTGTAGCATTTGTGATGCCCCACCACTGGCTCAGTAATCAAGGAGCCTCAGTCTTCACCACTAGCACCAGTGGGGGACGTACATTGGGAGGATGCCAAGTACACACACAGTAAAGTGCAATTTCCCGTAACAGCACACAGAGACCACAGTCAGTCAGGGGCTGGGTTCTCCCTCTTTCTCCAGATCCCCAATAAGACTCCCCACTGGCACAGCTATAGAGCTGAGATCTCAGCTGAGTGGCCAAGCCAAGACCTCCAGCACCCTCTCTGTCCAACCAGTGCTTCATTTCCCTGCCCAAATAACTGACACACACACTCTTTGAGATTTGATTTACACACACAAACACCTGGGAAAGGCTGGCACAGGTTTACTAGCTATGCCCCCTTTTGCCCAGACGTTAAGGTAGTTATTACTGCCAGCAGCCAACTCTTTATCAACTACTTTAAGGCCCTTAAAGGGTGTCCAATCTTCCCGTGTAATGTTACTATTAATCCAAATGGTAGTTTGACCAAGAGCCAAGGCTATTAGGAGTGGCCCACAGTGTCACCAAATATGTGAGTATTCTCGGAACTTAAATATGTCTTACTAATATCGGCCACAGTGAAAGGTTTAAATATATTTAATCATAAATAAAATAACAAAATACTTAGTAAATGATCACAGGGACATCAGAGATCAAAATCACAGGAAATATTTAAAACAACATTGCAGGATAGTCTCAAATAAATAAATAAAGAAAACATCTAAAATAAGCTCATCTATATTCCTGTCTATATCTAAAATAATTATATTTTTCCCTAGACTGACTTGCAGAGCAAGGCAAGGCAGATGTGGTGAATGGGTTTTCCAGCTGATGTTGTCAAGTCAAAGACAAATACAGGATGCTCAGTCTCTCTCTCAGAGAGTTCTTAAAATAATATTTCAAATATTACTGCTGTGCGGTTCTTAGGTGTGTACTAGGCTAATGGCCCTGGGACCTTTACAAGCCTAGCTCATGCAAGTGCCCTGGCATTGTGCTGCCCATCATTAGTTCCCAGTGCCTCCATCACGTAGAACCACTGGAGTGATCCCTGGGGTGAACTTTCCATTTCCCATCCACTCATCAAGATTTCTTTTGGAGGGATAGTGAGGTGCTCTGCTTGACATGTATGGGAAGTCTACTCCAGAGCATGGGTAGTCTCTGGGTTATGAACCTGTCACTCTAGCATGTTCTGTTGATTGTGGTAATGAGATTGAGGTCTCTGGAGTGTGTGGTGCGGAAGGATTGGGATTTCTTTAGATGCAGCATTTCTAACAGAGCTGGGTCAGACATGGCTTTATAAGTCAAGCAGGGATCGCCTCTTAGTAGACAATATGAGACAGAGAATAGCTGGAGTTTTTTTTGAGTCTGCCAATGTAGGACATGTGTTTAAGCCTAGTATCCTCTCTGTGAGGTACTTTTGTGGCCTCTCCAGCTGTCAAAGGTGTCCAGTGAAGTACATGCCAAATGAGGCATTATATTCTATGATTGGTCTAATGAGGGAAGAGTAGAGAGAAATAATGGCCTCTTTCTTCCTGGTTGCAAAACCCTTGGTAATGAGATGTTCCACACACAAGGACTTTCTGACCACAGTGGCAATGTGGTGGTCGAAGGAGGTTGCTGTCACCCTGTGTCCCCAGATCTCTAATAACACCTTTAGTGTTCAGTGGACACCCATTGATGTGGTAATTAGTGGGAACTGAGTTTTTCCCCAAAGAGGTTGATGACACATTTTTTTGGCATTAAGTTTAAGGCCATGGTTTCGACACCAGTCACTGGTCTCAGTGAGGCCTTTCTGTAGGATGTCTGCATCACTTGAGGAGTTAATTATGGCTCTCAGCTTGCAGTCATGTGCGAAATTGGTCAGCCAGAGTCCCTCCGTGTTGGCCTGGTCTTCTGAGAAGTAGAAGCCAAACAGGAGAGGACCCAGGACTGATCCCTGTGGGACTCCACTCATGACTGGTCAGCAGTCTGACTTTGGAGTCTGCTACTTTCACACTGTGGGTTCTAGCTGTGAGCCAATTTGCAACCCACCTCACGATATAGGGGTTGATGTCTAGTTTGCTGAGTTTATCAATAATTCCTGAGTGAGAAATGGTATCAAAGGCCTTGGCCAGATCGAGGTAGGCTGTATGGAACTGGCTTACCTTCATCCACCGCTCTGGTGACTGACTCAAAAAAGTCAACCAGGCTGAGCAGGCATGATCTACCCTTCACAAAACCAAATTGCGTGGAATCTAGAGTTTGGAGATTCCCTATATCCTTGTTAATTAGGTCCATGATGATGCGCTCCATAGCCTTACATATTAGACTCGTCAGGCTAATGGGGTGGTAATTTCCAGGGTCTGTAGTCACTCCTCCTTTATAGAGAGGGATAACTGTAGCAGTGCACCATTCATTAGGGGCAAAGCCTGAGGTGAGGCTGTGAGTGAACAGAGCACACAGATGTGGTGCCAGTTCACTTTGTAATTCATGTAGAACACAGCCAGGGATATATTCGGGTCCCATGGAGACTATATTCTTGGCCTTAGACAATGCAGCTTTAACCTGTGCTGCAGTAATGGTGGGTGCCTGGGATTCTTCCGTTATTGAGATTGGTCCGGGGGGGGGGGGGTAAAGTTAGCACTGAATCTGTCAGCCAGTATGTTGGCTTGCAGAATAACATAATTTCTTGCCATCTGACTTCAGTTTCCAGGCTCAAAAGAGCATCTACCTGTGAAAATACATAAACAAAGGCTCTTCTTAGATCTAAGGCAAATGGTGGAAATCGTAAAATAATTTAGATCCCTCCACATTTAAAGACAATACAACAAACTTCTAGTTCTAGACATTGTCACCTGTTGCACTGAAACTGAATGATAACATCTCTTTTTATGGCCCAGCCATAAAGTAACTCCATCTCAACTATTCTTCTGAAGTTAACTTCTTGTATTGCAGTTTCCATTGCTAAAAAAATATGTACATCTAAACAGTTACAATAGTGTTTATACATTTCTGCTCAGTACTTTACAAAATATCTCTTCAGCACATATGTCTGTACAATATGACATACAGTTCTAATACATCTGTAACACAAGCATCTTACATGAAGCATGTTGACATTCACAAATGACACACAGCCACTTACAAAATTCCAGATAGCTGGGCTGGCAGTATCTCCTTCTATCACACTTCTGTATAAGTCATATTAATATTCACAAATGACATAATTATTTACAAAATTCCAGCTAGCTGGGCTGGCTGTATTTTCCTTTGTCACAGCATTTTACAAGGATTTTGGCTATTGGGGAAGTATGCCAATAGTTCTGTAATTAGATAAGTCAGTTGAGGAGCCAACTTTATGCAAAGGGATGATATGAGACATTTTCCAGAGCTTGGGTATGTATTGTTCAGAAATGGACTGATTGATAAGAATGGAGATGGTATATGAGATGGCATCTGCTGCCACTCTGAGAAATTCGCTAGGGAGTAGGTCAGCAGCATGGCTTGTGAGTTTTAGTTTGCTTAGAAATTGTTTGATGCTAGACAGGGGTCCAGGGAAGTAAATAGTGTGGGAAGAAATAGCCAGGGAATTGTTATGGCTAGGCTTCTATAGGCCCTAGGGCCGATAGACTAGTACCAACCTATGATGGTGTTGGTTTGAACTGGTTTGATCGGGAATGAATTAAGGCTGGGAGGTTCTAAGAATGCAGCCAGACAAACCTCCTCAACCAGTACCAGTGACCACAGCCCTGGAAGAAGTATCAAGTCATATACCATGACCTAAAAAAAATATTTCACTATATATATTCTTACATTACTCATTATTTGCTTATCCTCAGTGTGAGTTTCCATGTATTTGAATTGTAAAATAAAAGTTTTTACTTATTGTTAACTGAATTTCTCTGTATTATAAATTGTTTGTAACTGGAGTTTTTCTCCTCGGGTCTCCACTGAAAATGGGTCTTTGGCCCAGCTGGACAAACCCGGTTAAGAAATGTCATTAAATAAATAAATAAATACCTGGTTGGGGGGGTTGTCATTTTTTTGAGGGACAGTGTAGAGTTGATAAAGTGGGAATTAATTGGGGTGCTATGCTATCAGAAAATTTTGAGGTGGTAGGAGATGGAGTGGTGGATTGACTAGGATTAAGGAGTTGTTTTATTGTGTCCCCAAATTTCTGGAGTTATTTTGGTGTTTTTGTTGTATTGTGCTATAGTAACACTTTTTATCATGTTTGATTTGCTTTTTGGCTAGGTTTCTAAGTTGTTGTTAGGCAAGTAGGGAGGCTTGCTTTTTAGACTCTTGATATTGGGACCAGGCTCTGTCTCTCTGTTTGAGGAGCTGCTTGGTCTCCTTAGTTAGACATGGTGGTAGTTTTGATTTAAAACATATTTTCCTTAGGAGGCAAGATTGTTCAAAATATTGAGAAATGTTTTGCTGCCATGTTGAACTGCTGAGTTTATTGTGAGTTGTTTTAATGGGGCCGAGTTGCATTGTTGTAGAAGGAATTTGAAAAGTTTGGGAGAGAAGTTTCTTTTGTTACAGATGTGTTTAAATATGTTTTTTTTTTTGGGGGGGGGGGGGTTGCAGGACCGATGCCTAAGTAGGTAGGTGGGCAAGTGATCGCTCAGACTGTCTGGGAGACAGCCAGCATGTTGATAGAGGTTGGACTTCTTTATGGTCCAGTGTAGGATAGTTTGCTTGCTGCTATTTTTATCTGCTCTGGTTGGGGACAGTATAATTTGGGACAAACCATATAAGTTAATGTAAATGGACGGATTTTCTGAAGAGCAGGTGTATCGTTCCAAGTTGAAATCCCCCATAATAATGGTTTCTTGATTAAATGTGGAAGTTATCCAACAGACAATTTTCAGTTGTGGACTAGTTACTTTAGAAAGGGTAAAAGTGCAAGGTACTTGGGACACCGAGGACAGGAGCAAGCACATAAGTATAAATGAGATGCTTGCTGTAATCAAGGCGCTCAACTCGCTGAATCATCTTTGGTCCTCTGAACCTCTTCAGGGTGTTACAGGCAATACAACAGTCATGGTACATCAACAAGCAAGGGGAACACGGGTCTCACCATTTAAAGACTAGCCATGATAGCTTCACAGCACAGTCTTGCTCTACAGGCATCCTACATATCATCTGAGCAAAACTGTTTAACACACAAGTTGAGCAGGATAAAGACAGACCTCATGAATGGAAACTAGTTTGGAGGTCTTCCAAGATTTGATCCATCTGTGGGGAGTTCAAGTAGACCTGCTTGCCTCCTGTCTCAACAATCACCTGGCAAATTGCT
Organism: Protopterus annectens; assembly: GCF_019279795.1. Taxonomy (NCBI): domain Eukaryota; kingdom Metazoa; phylum Chordata; order Ceratodontiformes; family Protopteridae; genus Protopterus; species Protopterus annectens. The sequence continues at coordinate 1,973,057,474 of NC_056726.1, forward strand.
GCTCCAGGACTCCATGTAAGAAGGCCTGGAAGGCAGATAGCTTTTCCTTGGATAGGAATGTTCTCATATGCTGTTCCAGCCTTTCCACTGAAGTTCAGGGTACTTCAGAAGATTCAGAAGGAATTCTCCCAATATCTTTGTGGTGACTTCCCTCTGGCCCAAGAAACAATGGTTCTCCCTTTTGGAAATGACCAGGGGCAGTTATCACAAGCTTCCTCAGAGAATGGATATACTCACATAAGAATAGTGGTGTTTTATAGACTTCAACCCCAATCAACTTCAGTTGACTGCCTGAATGACAGTTTCTTCAGACACTGGTTTACTTAAGATGTACAGCAGGTACTAATGTTGGCAAGAAATCATACTATTAGAAAATCATATATTAGCAAATGGAAAAGGTTTTCCATTTGGTGCCAACAACATAACCAGCAGTATTCCAAGGCTAGTGTTTCTCTTGTTTTACAATATTTGTGTGAGTTACTGTCCCTTGGCCCTTTTCACTCCTACATGAAGGTTCATTTATTGGCAATTTCAGCACGACTACCCATGAATCCTCCTCTTTCAGTGCATTTTCATGCCAAAATGTTTTTGAAAAGGGTTTTGCATACAAGACCTCCAAGGGAACTGTTGACTTCTCCTTGGGATCTTAATTTTGTGTTAGTGAAGCTTAACACTTGCTCTCATCTGGCTGACATAATGTTTTTAACATGGGATACTATTCCTCCGGCCTCTCTAAAAGTCAACCATTTCTCATTTTCCACAAAGACAGGGTTTCTTTGGCACCCAAGTTCACATTAAAACAAACTATCATCATCATCCCTCTTTTCTCCATTTTGTACAGGGGGTCAGGGGGTCATAATAACTGTCACCATCTCTCTCTTGATTCAGTGCCATACTCTGGACTTCTTTGACACTCATGTCTGACTGTTGCAGATGATCTTGCACAATCCACCACCTCTTTGATGGACACCCTCTTTTCCTCTTAACTTCTTCCTGTCTGTCCTAAATCATCTTCATCAGATTGTCTACACATGTTCCCAAAACACCATGATCTGTTCTATTTGATCTTTTCTGCAATTTGAGCTACTTATGTCCTCATTTCTTTCTCTCTCCCACAGTTTGCATAATACAACCCTTTTCAGGCACTTCATTTCCATCACCTATAGATTTCTTGTCTGCTATGCCTTTACTGCCCAGGTTTCAGTACCATACAGTAGTAATGGTCGCACCACTGTTTTGTACACCTTACTTTTCAGCTTCTTTGGCATTCTTCTGTCATAGACTACACCTGGCATTCTATGCCAGTTGGCTGCATCCCCTCTGATTCTAGCTTTAACCTCTTCATTCAGACTTCCCTTCTCCTCAACCACCCCTCCCAGATACTTGAAGCTATTAACCTGCTCTGCTGTCTTCCATTCTACTTCAATTCTGAGCTCCTTCTGATTTCGCCAATTTGCTGCCATTACCGCTGTCTTATCTGTATTTAGTTTCATCCCACGTACCTTCAGTTTTGCATTCCATTTCCCTGTCCTATACTGAAGTTCTTACTCAGAGTCCACCTGTAATGCCACATTGTCTGCATACAGAACTTTATTCATCTGTCTCCTCCAACCTGTTTGCAAATGTAGTCCGTTCCCAGTATGGACAGCAGTGGGCTCAGAGGTGAACCCCGGTGCACATAAACTCCCATGTGAACTCCTTGGTGAGACCAAACACTGTTCGTACTCGAGTCATTGGGTCCTTTTACATAGCTTGCAACAATTCTACCAATGTTTCTTAGACTTCAGACTACCACAGTACTGCTCAACTCTGCTTTTTTGGGACCTTGCCATATGCTTTCTCCAAATCTAAGAATGACCAGTTGGACTCTTTCCTCATTTTTAGTTTTTTTTAAGTATCTGTCTTACTGCAAACATTGAGTCAGTTGTGCTGCATCCCAATCTGAATCAGAACTGCTCATCTCCCATCTTACTTTCTACTTCTGTATGTATTCGTTTATCAGTCACCCTCTCCAGAATCTTCATGCAGTGTAACAGGAGTTTGATGCATCTGTACTCCCCACAGTTGTGGCTGTCCCCTGTTCTTGTACACTGGCGTGAGTATGCTTATTCGCAAGTCATCTGGGATATGCCTTTCTCTCCACACTGCTGTAAGTACCCTTAGGAGCCATTTCTCCTCTATTCTCACCCAGCGTCTTTATCATATCTGCTGTGACCTCATCTGAGCCTGCTGCTTCCCCTGACTTCATTTTTCTTAGTGCTATTCTTCTGGGTGGACACCTCCTCTTCTCTCATCATAGGCAGTGTCTGGGACAGTACAGATTCTGTGGAATTTCTTCATTCAGAAACTATTGGAAGTGCTCCTTCCATTTGCCTTTGATGTCCTGTGAACTGGTAAGCAGGTTGTTGCTGGCATCCCTTATGAAAGGTATCTGACTATCTTTATCATTCTGTCTGTCTTGCAACCTAAAATAGTTTTTGTGCCAGTTACCAAGTCACTTTCCAGAAGCTGGAAGAGTGCATATGATGCCCTTTTTTTGCTGTTGCAATTCCCTTCTTAGCTGCTTTGTTAGCCAACCAGTATTCCTTCATAGCCTGGTCCATCTTTTCTATCCCCACTTTTTCCTGCACTGTTACTTTCTTTTGATGACTTTCTGGACTTCTGCATTTCACCACCAGCTTTCATTATGTACCTTGCTTGGCCATATATCTGTTCTGTAGTCCTCACACATGCTGTTTTGATGCACAGATGTTCTTCAACTTCACCTATTTCCTCCTCTTTTTGGGGTTGAGTAAATTCATTGAACTGTTGTACTTTCTCTTCAGTCAACTTCCATGTCTTCAACCTGGTCCCTGTTGACCTTACAGCCTTCTCTGTCTGTTGCTTGCAGCTGATTGTGGCGACCGATGCTGCTTTGTGCTGTGGACTGACTGTTTTGCTGGGAATGACTTTACAATCACTGATTCTATGCCAATGCCTTTTTCTTACTGGGGAAAATCTACTGAGTTGCATGTTGGCCACTCTTGTATGTGATCTTGAGACTGTCTCTTTTTCTGAACCTTGTGTTGGCTACTGTCAAGCCATTTGTCAAAAAGAAGTCTAGAATGGCCCCTCCTCTTTTATTCCTGTTGCTTCACCCACGTGGACCCCAGGAGTTCTTATATCCTGTTCTGTCTGTCCCGATATGTGCATTCAAGTCACCCATTATCAACACCAATCCATGTTGGCGTGCTTTATTTAGTAGGTCCTGCAACTGCTGTATGAATGTGCTCTTTTTCACTATCACAACCCTGCTGTGGGGCACAGGCTTAGATTATGAATACTGCCCTATCATTACACTGGAGTCTTGATTGCCATGAGTCTGTCGCTAATTCTGTTGATGTCCCTCACTTCCTTCTGAAGCCTCTGTCACCAAAATTCCCACACGATTTGTAGCCTGCCCTCCTCCTGTAGTAGTAGATTCTGGATCCCGAGCCATGTGTCTTTGCTGCACTGCCCATCCATCTTGTCTCTTGGAAATACATAGGATGTCCAGCTTCTTCCACACTATCATGTCATCCACTTCCAAACTGCATCATGTTATTGCGTGTAGCAATTCTTAGTTCATATTTGGCATATTGATTGGTTTTATGTCCAGCTATCACAGGTAGCCCAAGCTGGGCAACTGAACACACGTCAGCCAGCAGATTATTGACCCAGGGCTGCTTAGCTTTATGGCAGACACACACTGGCCAATATATATGCACCCCTCACACCATTAGCATGGCTCCCTGGCGTAGGTCAGAGTAGGCTAGGTCCTCAACCCACTTATCACCGGCAAATACCCCTGCCCATTTGGTGACATTAGGCAACATGACTGAATCACCTAGAGCCATATTTTACACCGAGTGGCTAGCACTGCCGCGGAATGCAGTCTGTGATTCATGTTCTCCTATCTTGAGGATACTACACACCACAGTAGATGCCCAAAGCAGTTGGTCTATACAACTCTTCCCCTATGTAGGGCACCACGTAGAGTGTCTGCTACTGCTCACAGCTCCATTGATTCATGAGTTTGAGATTGAAACACTCAGCGTGTTTTTTGGAGGTGGGAAGAACCCCATGCAAACTCCAAACAGGCATTGACTGAAGATCATGATTGAACCTTATGTATGGGAGGTGAAGACCTTAACCATTATACCAACTGGACAAAGTCAAACTATTAATCTCCCCATTTTCTTTCCTTAATCTAAAAAGGAGGGGGGAAAGGCTACTCCATAGCTTGGATGTCCACAGACCACTCCAGTGATACCTTGATAGAACAAAACCTTTCAGATCTGCTGATCATTTGATCATTTCTTGTGACGGTAACGAGACAACCTGTGTCAAAACACACAACATTCCAAATAGTTGTCTCAGTCTTTTACCTTTTGTTGTTGTTATCAAAAGAAAGCTATTCCAGGCAGGGTCAAGGCACACTTTACCAGGGCTTTGGTTTCATCTCTGGCTTTTTGAAAAGGGTTGGATTTTAGGAGTAGTCTAGAAGCTGCAACTTGGTCTTCTGTGCATACATTTAGAAAGCATTACAGACATGATTTCTTTTGTCAGACTAGATCAGGCGTGGCTAGGACCATTCTCTAGGGGCTCATGGACCTTTCCCCTTCTACATCCTAAATGTACTAAATGAGGGTAATCTACCAATATAGCTAAGGTTACTGCAGTAATAATCGATATGATGAACATAGTACAGTTGTGCAAGTGAATTTACCATAACAGTAGATGTTTGAATGATTACTGCTGCAGTAGCCACACCCTCCCTCCATTCCATTTGTGTTTTTTGACATTCCAGGGTGTGTGTGTGTGTGTATATGTATGTATATATATATATATATATATATATATATATATATATATATATATATATATATATATATATATATATATATATTTTTTTATTTATATATGTGTGTGTGTGTGTATATATATATATATATATATATATGTGTATATATATATATATATATATATATATATATATATATATATATAAAAATATATAAATTTATTCCTAGCTATATTATGTAAGAGCTCAGCCTCCCTCTCTCAGTTGACTTGAAAGCTCTGAAGAACTTGGCTCTATAATCTGTGATTTTAGGGAGCTCAGGTCGAGCTGCCTAACTATGAATGCATGGATGGTGCCCTGAAGCTTTTTAATCTGGCTGCCTGTTATATTCTTGGCAGGATATAACTCCATATAACTAAGGCTACTGCAGCAGTGATCATTAGAACAACTACTGTTATTGTATGTTTATTTACATAACTGTACTATCTGAAATCATTGAAGCTTCTCAGGTTGTATAACATATTTGGATTAATTTCCAACAGGGTATTGAATTCTTTAATGGGCCTGATTAAGCAGCAATAGAGGGAGAATATATCTTCATTAGATCTTTGAGGATATGCCTTTCCTAATTGGTGTAGGTAAATGGTATCTCGTAACAGTAATTCCTCTGATGGCCAAAGAAAATGCATATAGGTCTGTAATGATGGTGTCAGCTTTGAGGAGAGATCTTTTGTGTGGTTAGTTTAGGTTTTCTTGTTTGCCAAAGCATACAGTACTGAATGTTTTTACATTTTAAGTCTGTGGTCTTGACACCATGGTTTAGTGTGGGTTTAGGTCCTTTTACTGGATATATAGGTATCAACTGGAGAGTTACTGATAGTGCCATGTTTGCAGCCATCAACAGACTTCATTAACCAGAGACACTTAACATCATCCTGGACATCTGTGAAGTATATGCAAAAGAGGAGTGGGTCCAAAACTTATAGCTGTCACACCACTGATTACAAGCCTTGTAGAGGAAAGGGTACCCTGACTCTCTCGAGTTCTGTGTGTGATAAAATGTAATCTGATTTTTCAAATCTTTAAGTTTCTGTTATTATATAACACAGTTATTCCTAATTCTTATTGGAGCAGTTTAAAGTCTTCTAATCCTAGCTTTAATGAAAACAGAAGTTGGTGATTCTGACATCTCACACCAAAACAGTGACCCGTCCTTTTTTGGAAAATATTCTTGTGGAAATATAATTTTGCATTTTCAACACCCAGACTATCCAGAAGATGGGTAAGCAGACGGAAATGTGACTTCCAAAAAATCAGCAAGTGAGGAACAAAGACAATGAGCCACTCCACTAATAATAATTACGAGTCCAAAACAAATATTTTATTAATCAAGACACAAAAATTTTGAGCTAATCACTCTCTCTCAGTGTGAACATGCCTTTACTAAAAACGCAGACTCTTAAATACTGGCAAGAAATAAATCAGTTGTGTAAAAACAGTCCTTAAGAATAAAAATAGAATAGATAACATATAACCATAAGCAAAATGAATCAATAACTATATAAAAACACACAAGTAAAATACTGTTAGATGCTTGCCTAAATTATCTTATTAGATATAAATTTCACCACATTTGATGCTAATAGTTGCATTCACACCAGAAAACAAATTGGCAAAAAGTATTGAGATCCAATTAGATGTAGCACCTTCACTGAATGTAACAATATCGCCACCTCTTGGTTCAACATTTATTTTCTGTAACACACTATAACTGAATGTATATTCGCTACTTGTTTCATTAATGTTTAAAGCATTGGTAGTAACTTTTCTCCTTATATCAGAATGATGTCCAGAAATGTGCTCTTTAAATTTCCTGTTACTCTTGCATACATACAATTCTGTACACTTATGAATAGCTAGATACAGTATATTCTCAGATATACTAGATTGTTTTAAATTACATGCCAAGACATTTGTTGTATCATAAGAGAAGTTTCAAGTTTATATTTCTCACTAACTGCTGCAAATTAGTAAGGAATTCATTCATTTTTACCTCCACTCCATGGTGCAAATGACGGTCCTTTCATTTCATATCCAGTCAACAAAAATTCACATGCTGCAGCTGTTGGATCTGCTTCTCATCGCTGGTCCCATTTACCATCCATGTCCTCCGCACTCTCTTCCTTAAAACAAAAAAGGCCCTTCCAGAGCCGAAAGATACTGTAAGTGATGCACCGACATTTTTATATTAAAGAAGATTATTTTATGAGTTTTTTACTAGAATATGAGGGTAATACAACTTTTATATAAGGATTTACATGAGTGATTGACTATTAATTTTAGAACAGCTCACATTCTTTCTTGTTTTAATTGCCAATTGTGTTGAAATATTAATACTGATATATTTATACATCAGTAGCACAAACATTTGTTTTTAAATGTTTTGCTCTATGTAAATGAGATTGTAATCTACCTAGCTACAGTAGTAATTGTACAGGATTTATTTAGAAAAGAGTAACAGTGAATTTAAAGAGTGTCTTTCTGATATAAAGAGAACAGTCACTACCAATGCCTTATACAAACTAATTACTGAAAGAAGCAGTGAACATACGTTCAGTTTTAGTGTGATATAGAAATTAAATGTTTAACCAAGAGGTGGTGATAGTCTTACATTCACTGAATGTACCGAATATAAATGGATCTCAGTACTTCTTGCTTATTTGTTTCCTGGTTTGACTACAACTATTAGCATCAAATCTGTGTTAAAATTTAGATCAAATAAGATATAGTTTTGGAATACATTTTGTAGTATGCATTACTTTGTGTGTGTGTGTGTGTGTATAATGTATATGTATATATTTACATTTTGTTATTGTTTTATCTATTCTATTATACTTGATTAATAGTTTTAATGTAATTGGTGTTTTTCTTGCAATTATTGAAAAGTCTCCATGTTTAGTTGTGTTAAGATCACACTGAGAAAAAGCAACTAGCTGGAAAGATTTGTGTCTTGTTTCTCAAAATAGTTTTTGAGATTCGTAATTATTTCTGGAGTGGATTCGCTATGCTACCTTTTTCCTTGCATCTTTCTACACGCCATTTAAGATACCAGAAATGCATAGTAAAGGTAATTGAGGTGCAGTAGAGATACATTTATTAATGTGATTTATTAAACAAATTCTGAAAAGTTATTTGAGTATCTATGCAAGGTGCTTGGGCATGCACTTGTATGCATAATACTGTGTAATGCTGTACTTTAAAAGTGCATTAAAAGTGATGAGATACCCCTTCTTTTGAGTGTTTTATCTGTAGTAAGGAACTGCATAGTTAGAAACTCAAAGAAGGTTGCTTCTCTGTTTTTCCCAGAATTTACTAGCTTAATATCTCTTCTGTTTGAATCAGTACAATACAACTAAAATTTAAGGAGAGTATGTAAATTACAAATATTGTCCTACGTGAGTTATGTTGATTGAGTAGTATCAAAACTTCATGTTAAGAAGTTGAGAACTTATAGTATTAGGAGCTGAATTGTTTTAAAATTATTAAAATTATTTTACATGTATCAAGATTCATAATTAAATAATTTTTAATGACTAGTGTTTGCTTTCTAATTGTGTATACCACATTTTCCTTTAATGCTTGGTTGTTTGTATAGCTATTATGTATTGCATTAGTTGACATATCTTAATAATTGCACTATGATATGAATATAGTGGGTACTGGACTTAACATTGTTACACTAGTGAGTAAGACTGCATAATTATCATTGATGTGTAGTTTTGGGGCTTGTGCAAGAAAGCTCAAGACTTTGCTGCCTTGGGGATTTGTCTTTTCCCCGGGATAAGAGGATCTACGAGTTGGTATATATAAATAGCAGGGGGTGTGGTGGTGGTGCCCCCCCACCACCACAGTTAGGGTGCAAAGAAAAATGCTTTTTCCTCTCTTTAATCTTGACTGTAGTTCAGCAGATCTGTCAGACTTTCATTAGGAAACCGTAACATAGATGTGTTTTTGTAGTGTTGACTTGAACATTAATAAAATATATGAAAAACACTCCTGAGTTCACTACAAGTATTAAAATTACTAATTGTGGCAGTGTTTTTGATGCTTGCCCATCATCTTCTTTCAACCAAATCCCCAATTATTGCATTTTATGACCCCAAAGATATGGAAACTCCTTCACCAAGTCATGTATTTTTATTTATTTATTTATTTAACATTTATTTTACCATGATAAGTCCAACTGGACATCATGTGTCCTTTTTCAGTGAAGTCCTGGGGAGAAAAACTCCAAAGAAATAACAGTGTACATACACACTTTAGATAAAAATAAAACTGGCATACAAGATAAGAGAAACAGTGAAGTACAAAAAAACAATTATGTAGAACAATAAGATACTCAGGAGTATAGTAAACAGTAAAAGCCTGAGTAAACAGGCTTTGTGCCTCATGAATGGAGAAGACAACAGTCATCCTTTTGCTCAAAAGTAGACCATCTGTATACTCATATATATTTACAATATATACAAAAAGTACATTTCAGGTGAGAGTATAGTGTATCCTTTGATGTCCTTCCTTGGATCACTGTTGATGCTGATGGGTTAGCCTGCTCAAGGTAACCTGCTATTTGTCAAGTATACAAAAGTCTAAACCTTCCTGATGCACCATATGTCAGGTGTATGACCTCAGCCTGTGAGCATAGGGGTACATAAGCAGATTAAGAGTGTAAGATCTTCCTATCTTGCCTCCAATGTGAACACACTGTCTTCACTCTCATCAATCTGTAAACCATGCTGGCATTGCTGCTACCATTGCCTACACTCATCCTGATAAGTGACCCATTGAGGAGCCTTCTTTTTTGCTGTCTTTTATACAAAAGATTTGTTAATGTCTGCTAAGAGAGGGAAGTTTGACTATGCTAGGTAGATACCTTATAAAGATCTGCACTCCCATTGTCTGTTTTGTTTAGGGGCGTAGCATGATTAAAGAAATTAATATCTGCCAGTCGTTCATCCCAAGAATCCTTTGTACCAGACTTTCCTACTAAAATGCATACTTAGAGACCCAACGTCGCTCAAACCAAGATAGAGGAACCCTCTTCCTCGGATGTCCTGCTTGCAGCCAAGGGGAAGATCAAGAATTCTAAAGCCAAATCTTCAGCTGCATAGTCTGATTTGGTTGTTTCTCTACCATCAAATACAACTCCCCCTACTATCACTAGGGAACAGTTTCTCAGTCCTCTAAGGCCAAGAACACTGCATCTATAGGCCCAGGCAGTATCCCAGCATGCCTTTAATAGCATAAAACATGACCTGTCAGGTCCTCTGGAATTGCTGTTTAACTGTAGCTCTAAACAGGCTTTGTGCCTCATGAATGGAGAAGAGCAACAGTCATCCTTCTGCACAAAAGTAGACCATCTGTATACTCATAAGCCTCACTAGTCTGATATGCAAAATCATGGAAAGAATTATCATGGAGAAATGATCAATAATGATATAGGAAACCTCCACAGACACTGGATCCAACCCAGTTTGGTTTCATCAAGGACAGATCATGCCTTCTTAACTTGGTGGACTTCTTTGAGTAGGTCACCAAAGCAATGGATGAGGGCAAAATCTTTCACACTGCCTACCGTGAACTGGCCAAGGCAATTGACCCAACACCCAATTTGTGCATTGCTGACAAATTCAGGAGGTTAGCTATAAACCCTTATGCACCTAGTGAATAGCAAGCTGGCTTACAGACAGTATGCAGGAAGCTAGAATTTGGGAGTCCACCTCTGCAAAGTGGCCTGTTACAAGCAGACTTCTTCAGGCATCAGTCCTGGGACCACTTTTTTTTTTGGCATTTACTTCTCTGAAGTCAAGGCCAATGTCAAGGGCCTCTGGCTGACTAAATTTGCAGATTAGGAGCAGTTATAGAATCCTCCACTGATGCAAATATTCTCCAGGAGGGGCTAACACAGACAACTTGTATCAGAGCCATGGGCTAAAACTAAATGCCAAGAAATCCATAATAGTAGCCTTCCAGGAGTCAGCCACCCCTGGTAACTGTCATATTGACAACACGCATCTAAAAGTCAACCTAGTAGTCAGGGACATGGGGAGACACAGAGAGAGTAATCTGGCCATTGACCATCATGTGTCTACTGTAGTGAGGAAATCATTCTGTGTTGTGCAACTTGTAAACAAAGGTATGGCATCTAGTTCCAAGGAGTTCATTGCTCCACTGTATTCAGCAATAAGACCTGTCATTGAGTACAGTGCCCCTTTGGTATATACTTGACCAGCCATATCTAACAGTTGAAACGTCCACAGAGGTAATCAATAAAATAATACAGGGGGTAAGTAACATATCCTATGCAGCTGCCTCAAAGCCTTATCCCTGTATTCTGTCTCCTATAGGTTGTTGAGGAGAAATCTATGCCTGGCATACAAGGCATTGTCAGATCCCACCTTGATGGACCTCCTGCATATCTGCAAAACAAGCAGCACCAGAACTGCACATTCTAAAGACTCTGTGATATAAATAGGAGCTACTGGAGGGACATGGGACATGTATGTATCCCAGAGAATACCCCTTCTCTGGAACAGGCTCACCATCCATGTGAAGCAGAGTTCCTCCCTAATCCAATTCAAGTGTAACCATGGTGCTATAATTTCCCTTCTTGAAAAATACCTTACTCTTGATGTTGTTTCAAACCAAACTATTCTATTTATTGATATATGAACAATAACAACACATACCACAAGCCCGTGCACCTTGTTTAACCACCATTTGGTTTTCTATCCTTTTTTCCAACAATTGTTTCATGTTGAGCCCCACTTTGTTTACAAACCTAGGTCTTTCCCCTACTTTGTTAAAAATCTCCTGATTAGTCCTAAATATATTCCAATTTCTTTCCAGTGCTTTTCTAACCTTGTATGTGTTCACATTGTACTGCAGAATACAAGACTTACTGAAATTATTCTGTGTATGATTAATACGTATATTTCGATCATCTAGTACCAAATTTGAACTGGCCCCTAAAAGTGGTTTGTATTTACTCCCCCATTTGTCATAAATCTCTTTAAGAATCTGACTCAACAAGTCCATGGGTATCCCCTCTCCTGGAACATGTTAGAGATGTTAGCAAACTCTTTGGCTAAAATCTTCTTTGCATGAAGTCATACGAGCTACTCTAATGGCCTGCCCCTTCACAATGCTCTTCTTTTGCCCTAAAGGGTGATTGCTTTTAAAATGCAGATAGGCATTGCAAAAAGTATTCTTCCTATATACTTGTGGCTTAAAAATGTTCCCCTTCCTTGGTAATAAACATGTCCAGAAAATTAATCCCTTTCTTATCATATTGATATGTGAACTCAAGAAATTCAGTGCTAGAATTAAGGTACTGTACAAATTGTGGAATTTCCTCTTCCAAACCATTCCAGAGAATAAAAATGTCATCCAAATATCAGAGATATAATTTAATATGTCCCCAGAAAGGGCTTCCTATAACTTGTATACTCTCCCAACCCAAAAGTACCAAATTGGCATATACAGATGAGCATACTGCTCCCACAGGGACACCTCTCACTTGCTGATAATATTCACCCTCAAACCAAAGGAAATTATTGTCTAACACAATACCCATCAATTCACAAATGAGGTTGACCATGTCACTTTCCAGCCCTGATGTTTGAAATAGAACCTGTTCAAAAAGAGATAAACCGTCTTCCTTTGGAATACTTGTGAACAGGTCCTTAACATCTATAGTAAGGAAAATAACCTCATTAGTCCATAAATCCTGCCTTATGTATTTCAAAAATTCCCAGGAATCCTTTAACAAATGTGGGGTCCTATTCACTACATGTACACAGGAATCAATAACCACTGCTAAAGGATGAATTTTGGAACCTCTTGCAGCCACAATGGGTCTAAATGGAGGTTTATTGATATTCTTATGTATCTTAGGTATACCAAAGAATACTGGTAAAACAGGCTCCCTTCTATAAAGAAAATCATATGTATCCACATCAATCCTTCCATCCAATAAATATTCCTGTAAATAGGAATCAATCCTAGAATATGCAATATTTATCTGATTCCTGGATATCCCACTATGTATTATCATCAAAGAGCAAATTTTGCATTTCATTAGAGTAGTCAAAACTACGAAACAATACCACCCCCACCCCCTTTGTCTGGAATCATAACATGTAAATCCTTGTCTTTTCTTAAATGCTTTAAAAGTTAATATTCTCCTTTAGTTAAATTCCACTTGTTAACACACCTATGGTCCACAGAAATACTGTAAATATCTTCTATTACCAACCTTTCATATGTCTCAACCAGCGGGTGTAAAGTTGGGTTATATAAACTTCTCTTCTTGGGTAGGGAAAAATCACTACTATTGGGAATATAATTATTTTCCATAATAATGTCTAAATTTAATTTCCTTGTATAAAACTTTAAACCCCTTAAGGCCAAATACAACACCAAACATACTTGTCATAGGTGACTCCATAGTCAGACACACTGACGTCCCACTCACCAGGCTGAACAAGGAGAAGGTCACGGTAAGCTGCCTATCGGGCGCTAGAATCCGCCACATAACACAAGCACTCAGGTCACTCCACGGCAAGTACAAGTATGACACAGTCATTGTCCATGCTGGTGTGAACGACCTGAGACGTACCTCCCTGGACTACATGAAAAGAGACATAGAGGAGCTCTCTGATTATGTAGCCCAGGCAGGTATGACCCTGAACCTGAGCAGTATCCTTCCTTCACCACGAATGATGCCACAATATAGTGACAAGATGATCAGCTTTAACAATTGGCTTAATTTCTGGTGTCATTCAAAGGGGATCCAGTGTCTGTCTGCTTGGGATGACATGCTAGACAAGCCACGCTGCTTCGCAAGGGATGGCTTGCACCTGTCACCCCTGGGATTCCGGATATTGGCTAAGCCTCTTGCCACCCCCATAGTGCCTTTTTTAGGCAAGGCTCAAATTCTAAACCTACCACCCTAGAAAACAAAAACGGGAAGAAACTAAGGGTAATGCTGCTCAATGCCAGAAGTCTAAATCTCAAAATGCACGCACTCGAGGCCCTTTTCAGTATGGAGAACATCGATGTCTGTGCTGTGACTGAAACCTGGTTCAAGGCTCCTGAGAGCACCCCGGCACTATCAGGTTTTACCTCATATCTTGCGTTCCGGCCCCAAAACCCGGACCATACCACAAAAGGAGGGGGTGCATCCATATTCATCAAGGATACCCACACCTCCAGGTTGGTGGCTACGCACAAAGCATCGGAAACCATCCAGGTGCAATTAACCATAGGCAAAACTGCTCTACAATTTGTAGCATGCTACAGGCCACCCTCTCAAACTCAGGAAACCCACACAGCCTTCCTGAAGACACTGGAGGGTATAAATGTATCACCAAACACCATCATATTGGGTGACTTCAACTACCCGAATATAGACTGGGAACATTACTCAAGCCCCAACTTTCTAGCCCAAAGGTTCCTGGAGTTCATAAATTCAAATGCCATGGAACAACTACTCACTGTCCCCACAAGAGGAGAAAATATACTAGATCTCATCATCACAAACATGGGGACAAAATGCTCCACACCGGAAGTATATCCCTCTTTGGTGAGATCAGATCATAAACTAATCTCACTAGAAATCCACATCCCGCCCCCACCCCAAACAAAAAAGACCACAGTGAAGAACTTCTCTAAAGCAAACTTCACACTACTCAAGACAGGTGTGGTATCCTTCAAGGCCCCCGAGCCAATGGAAACGACAACCCAAGCTGTGGAAGCCCTTACAAATGCCTTCTATGAACACTTTCCGGACTGCATGGATCAGGCAATCCCAAATAAAACCAAGACTCTTTCCACCAAGGGCAAACGTCCAGTCTGGTGGACCCCAGCCATAAACAAACTTTACAATAAGAGGAGAAAGCTATTACATGATAGAGCAAAATCCCAAAAAGGGAAGGCATCTTTGATCAGTACTAGCAAGAAACTATGATCCCTCATAAAATCATCAAAGGCCAACTTTGAGAAAAAAATTGCCATAGATTCAAAAGACAATCATAAGGCCTTCTTCAGCTATGTCAGAAACCTGGGTGGAAACTCCCAGATATGCTCAGAATTAGTCCAAAATGATACAAAAATCACTGAGCCCACAGACATTGCCAACATACTGGCAGACAGGTTCAGCGCAAACTTCACCCCCCTCTCCCCCCCAAAAGGAGAGATAACTATCCCAACAGAGTGTAGCCTCCCAGACATCTCAAATGCACAGGTGAAAGCAGCTCTCTCTAAAGCTAAAAACACAGCATCAATGGGACCGGATGGTGTCCCCGGCTGTGTGCTACATGAACTCAATGAAGAACTAAACCCGTACATAAGGCAGCTGTTTAATCTTAGCCTTACCACAGGATATGTGCCCAAGGAGTGACGTACGGCAACTGTGGTCCCACTCCACAAAGGTGGTGCCTCTATGGACCCTGGTAATTACCGCCCCATAAGCTTAACAAGCCTGGTCTGCAAAGCTATGGAGAGGATCATAATGGAACTCATAAACAAGGACATAGGGGACTTGCAGACCTTGGACCCAACCCAGTTTGGCTTTGTCAAGGGCAGATCTTGCCTTTTGAACCTGGTTGACTTCTTCGAAACAGTTACCAAGGCCATTGATGAGGGAAAGGCAGTCCATACAACCTACCTTGACCTTGCAAAAGCTTTCGACACAATACCCCACTCGGGTATCATAGAGAAACTTACCAGCTTAAATGTAAACCCATATGTCACAAGATGGGTTGCAAACTGGCTAAAGGACAGAACCCACAGGGTTAGAGTTGCTGGAGCCATGTCAGACTCCAAGCCGGTTACAAGTGGTGTCCCACAGGGCTCAGTCCTTGGCCCCCTATTGTTCGGCATCTACTTCTCAGAAGTACAGGCAAACATAGGAGGACTATGGCTGACAAAGTTTGCGGATGACTGCAAACTGGGTGCCATAGTGGATAGTACATCGGACACAGACATCCTTTAGAGGGGTCTCACGGAAACTGATAGCTGGTGCCAGAGCCATGGCCTGAAGTTAAACGCAAAAAAGTGTATAGTCATACCCTTCGGGAAAAACAAGGTAACCCCAAGCTACCATATAGGTGGCAACCCACTAAGCACAGAAGAGGTTATCAGGGACCTGGGTACCCAGGTTGACAGTGGCCTCTCGTTTGACACTCACGTTGCTAAAGTGGTTCGAAAGACCTTCTACATTGCCCATCTGAT
Organism: Protopterus annectens; assembly: GCF_019279795.1. NCBI lineage: Eukaryota > Metazoa > Chordata > Ceratodontiformes > Protopteridae > Protopterus > Protopterus annectens. Next base: position 1,973,073,588 of record NC_056726.1, read on the forward strand.
CATGAAGGGATTCACATCCAGATCAAGTGAGGTCATTGTTCCCATGTACTCTTCACTTATCAGACCAATGATCGAGAACAATGCCCCATTCGGGATGTATCTCACCCGACACCTGCAGCAATTGGAGAGACCCCAAAAGTTCCTCACCAAAAGGATAAAGGGACTCCAAAACCTGTCATATACTGCCAGACTGAAGAAACTCCAACTCTATTCAGTTGCATACCGTCTGCTCAGAGGTGACCTGTGCCTGACATACAAGGCCATGACCAACCCGGAATTAATGGACATGCTCCACCTCAAAAAATCCAAATCCACCAGAACCACAAGAGCAAGTGACTTAAACCTTAGCACGGATATAAATAGGACGTGCTGGAGGGATAGATTTATCACCCAGAGACTCCCCATGCTGTGGAATAAAATCCCGGTCCATGTGAAGCAGAGCACCTCGCTGGCTCTGTTCAAGAGAAATCTTGACCGGTGGATGGGAGATCGTAGGTTTAACCCGGGAATCATCTCTGTGTCACTGCTGGACAGAGGCACAACAAACTAATGGGCACATTATTTCTAACATAAGGGGTGGCGTAAGCCACATAACTTTGGGCTAGGCTTATAAATGCCTTAGGGCAGATAGCCTAGTATAAACCTATGAACCTATAATGTTGTCAACCAAATCTCCTTTCGTAGAAGGAATACATTTGATACCTTTTAAAAAAAGTTTAAAATAATCTTCAGTAATTACCCTATCTGAATAGTTGTAAATAGTGAAACCTTCCCACTTAACAATATTATCCCCACAATGCACCATCTCCATTGATGGTTCCATTACTAATACATGTTCCTCCTGGGTGGGTAATAATTCCTGCTGCATTCCCCTGTCTCCATGTAATACTGTGCCAATCTCTCTTAGCGCCTGACCACTGGAAAATCCTCACCACCTTCATTCATAGATTCATTAGCCACATCCCATCTTTCTTTATTTCTAACAACATCACTGCATCTAGGGGACGTGACCACCCCCTTCCCTAACATAGTTATAATCAGAAGGTCTATACACATTTCCACCAACTGTATTATTACGCCCACTAATTTTACCTGTTTTGATGCTGTAAACCTGCTTATTCTGATAACATTTCTGGTCCCTTTCTAGTTTACATTTTTTCTTTTGAAAAATGTTATAACACCTTTTGTCCACCTTATCTAACATCTTAAAATATAAAGTACTGTAATGTGAAAATAATAAATCATTCTTGATTTTTTTATCCAATTCCTGCACTTCTATCAAAACCTGTTCCTTTTGCTTTTCATAATACAATATTTTTTTTTAATCAATCCCAAACCAATTTCATCAAAATATTGTATAAAATCAGACATAATTTCATCAGTATATGTAATGCCAAAAGGAAACTTTTTTTTTTTTTTTTTTTAATTCTTTATTGGAGTTTTGTATGTCACAACAATGTCCGTAGTTACACAATATCAGAGATACATAAGCCTTAAAACATTAGAACAAGACAAAAAAGGAAAAGATATCTATTGAGACTATTATCATAAACAAAACTATATACACAATATATACAAAGTGCCAATGCCTTAAATTGGTGAATCCTATCAATCTCTGGTCGTCAATAGAGTTTATACAGTAAGGAGATCTCTCTCAATAAGACAGTTATACCTTTAAGTTCTCTTCAGTCAAATTTCAGCAAGGAGTAAAAAAAGAGAATTCCAGAGACTCTGATTTTCTAGTCTTTTACGCGGGCTAGTGGTAATCAATTTCTGGGAAGTTATATAAACAATTGCCATATTCCTAAAGCTACCCCAAGATAACTTTGAGCGATCGAGCCAGTGTTTGGTAATATAAAACTTAATTAGAAGACAGACATTAATCAGTAACTTAAGTCGTAAAGATGACATGTTGATATTAGTAATATGGAGTAAAGCCATTTCCCAAGATAATGTTGACTTATGATATCCCATTTTACTTAATCTAACCTTAAGAGAGCACCATAAGTTCTGGGCATATTTACAAAACCATAAAATATGGATAATGTCGGCTCGGGGGTGTGAACAACAAGGGCAAGCAGTGGATACAGATGAGTTAAATTTATTTAAATGAGTTGGGGTATAATATAAATTGTTGATAACCATAAATTGGGTAAGCGTGAACTTCTTAAAGGGGGAATGCTTGAGCGTGAATTTTATCGAATCTAATTTTTGTTGCGGGGATATTGTAGTATCCTGTTTACTCCAGAAGTCAGCAAAAATAAGTTCGTTTCTATATAGATATGCAGAAAATGCTTTGTATGCAATGGGAATCATATGTTTCTTAGAATCTAGGCTTAGTAGAAGCTGCCTAACTATATCAATCTCCTTATCTAAATTATGCTGACTTAATGAGAAAGTTGAGGTGAGTTCCTTTAATTGTCTCAAGGTGGTGGTATAAGCTTTAGACAGAGAAAGAGTTTTTCTAAGTTCTGTCAATGAGAGATGTTTAAGCTTACAGAGGTCCCACACCGTAAAGTCCCTAAGTAGTGGGAAATTATTCAAATTAACCATTCGTCCCCCTAATTTAATATTGGGGTTAAGATGGAGGGGCTGGAGTAGTAAGAAGGCACTATTTAATCCCATAGACTTAAATAGTTCCTGAAAGTTTTCAATTAAACTTCTCAATAAATTATGTAATTTAGTTTCTGTAATTGAAGTTTTCGTCAGAAAAGGTAAGGCTTTGGGGTTAATGCCAAAAGGAAACTTGAAAAGTCTCAAACCTTGTAGCACAATCCTTAACAAAAGACCATGGTTAAAATATGCTATGTCCATTTCTGTTGTCTTATATTTAAACAGTCTCTTTTCCATAAGATAAATTAAATCCCTTAGTGAAGCAGTGTTACGCATGGTGTCCCTCGCCCCATTGTTATTGAAAAGTTCTTCTCTGGGGCGCTTTTGGTTGGAAAATGCATATTTCTTTGAAAAAACATTGTCAAATTTACTGTTTGCATCAGCGTGACAAGACACCCTTCCAGTAACCGAGCGTACACCAAGCTGCTCGTTTATACTATCAGACCCTTTATCATTAACTAAAACATTGTTTTTCACAGTACCTTGTTTTATGTGAGCTTCATGATTCTGTGAAGCTTGTAAACCCGAACTAGTGGGCATCGGTGAAACATTCAAAGAAGCTGAACCCACCATATTTTCACATCGCTCATTGCCAGCAACAGTTCCTCCATTTTGCTGGGTGGAAACACCGCCCACCTGACTTGTACACCCAGTAGCGTTGCCAGTTCTTCCAAAAAAATCTGGAGGAAAATTCAAACCTGCACCAGCCTGCAGTCCATAAATATTGTAACCAGGAGGCACAAAACCAGTCTGCTCACCCATAGAAAACTGCCCAGCAGCGTGACATGAGCAGTTCTCTTTTTGCGACAATAGCTCAGTCAGCTTAATAAGCTCTCCTTGGAGTTTAGCAACATCACTCCGTAACTGTTTCACTTCCGCGTTGGCCTCTTCGGTAGAAACGGCACCCGATAAGTTGAAATCCTCCAGAGTATCCATCTCCAATAGTACCAGATGTAAAAACAGTTAAACCAGTACAAAATAAAACTAAATTCTAAGGAGACTGAAACAAAATAAAATATACTACATCCGATACACTGAAGTAGGAAAAACAGAGCACGTTTATTCATACATTAAGCGCTTTCATCTCAAAAGAGAGACTTCATCAGAATACAAACATATCAATTATCCACATTTAAATATAAATTGAAACCAATGACATCACAAACCCTACAATCATGTTAAAGAAACACAGTCCTACTGAAATTTAAATGTAAATATAAACTTATAGAATAAATCCATAATGTATTTTGATGCCATAAAGCTATTTGATTCATTCTTTATATACATGAACACTAATAATTGCAAACAATAATGTTGTCTAAAAAGTATTTATTAAAAAATATTTATTAAAATATATTTTAAAAATGTATGTTAAAAAATTATATATATATATATATATATATATATATATATATATATATATATATATATTTGTAAAATTACATTCTATAACCTATTGGCTCTTTCTAGTAACATGGGGGCTGTTGACACACTGTCATTAAAACCTGGTGGTAACATAGCAGCTAATCTCAGTGCCACTGAGTCTCTTTCTTTTTTAATAATTGTTTACAGTCGCCCCCTCTTGGATTAATCTTTACAATATCTAGAATCCCAAACACAAATTTATCAAAATCTACACAAGTTGCTGCATGTTTATAAAGAGCATTAGTTGATTTTTTATTTCTCATGTCATTTAAATGTTCATATATCCTGTTTTTCAACATACGTTCGGTTTTTCCCACGTAGAAGTGCCCACTTGATTTACACAATGCCAAATACACCACTCCCATGGTACTACAATTTCCCTTCTTGAAAAATGCCTTACTCTTGATGTTGTTTAAAAACCAAACTATTCTGTTTATTGATATATGAACAATAAGAACACATACCACAAGCCTGTATACCTTGTTTAACCTTGTATGGTATAAAGGTCTACACCTCTGCTACTTTGGCCTTTAGGGTCCTAAAATTATTAGACACTGATGACAAAATGTCTTTTGTTCATTTTGGGGGAATTAAATAAAACTGTGGCTAATTGGGAGAATTCTTAACATAAGCCCAGATGGTACCCATGGTCAATCAAGCTACATAAGTAACCAGCTATTCTATATAATGCAGCTATGATGCTGCAGAGGCCTCTTCTGGGGGTGTAGCCACTGACTCTGTTATCCACAGATTTGCTTGGCTTTACTTCGAGTTCCTACTGCAGGATGTCAAGGTGAGCTTCTGGATTCTTTTCTTCAAAGGGAACTTTTGATTGGCCCTACTCATCATCAGCCTCCTTTTTCCTATTTTCTACATGGGGTGGGGTGTTGTGTTAACTGTTGCCATCTCTCTTGATTCATATCACACTCCTGCCTTCTTCGATACCCATACCCGACTGTTGCAGATCTCCAGTCACACAGTCTATTCACCTCTTTGCTGGATGTCCCTTCTTCATGCCTGTTCCAAATCTTCTTCACTAGATTGTTTTCTGTTTTTCTGCACATGTGTCTAAACCACCGTAATCTGTTCTGTGAAATTTTCTGCAATTGGAGGTACTTTGACTTCTGCTCTGGTGTCCTCATTTCTTCATGTGTCTCACAGTGTGCATCCAACCACCTTTCTCAAGCACTTCATTTCCGTCACCTCTAGCTTTCTTATATGTTATGCCTTTACTGCCCAGGTTTCTGTACCATACAGTAGTACTGGTCACATCATTGTTTTGTGCACCTTACTTTTCAGTGTTTTGGGCATTCTTCTGTCATGCACTACACCTTGTACTTTATGCCAGTTGGCTGAAGCCCCTCTGGTTCTAGCTTTGAACTGTTCAATCTTGACTTCCCTTCTCCTCAACCACTCCTCCCTGATACTACCTGTTCCACTATCTTCCCTTCTATCTAAGTTCTCAGCTTCTTTTGGTTTCCCCAATTTGCTGCCATTACCACTGTCTTGTATCTTAGTTTCATCCCGTCTGCTTTCAGTTTTACATTCCATTCCCCTGTCCTTTTCTGAAGTTCTTGCTCAGAGTCTGCTTGTAATGCCACATCATCTACATACAACAGCTTTGTTGATCTGGCCCTTCTGACCTGTTTGCTAATGTATTCCATCACCAGTATGAGCAGCAGTGGGCTCAAAGTTAAAACGTGGTACACATACATTCCCACTGAGAACCCCTCTGAGACTGAACACTGTTCGTATTTAAGCCATTGGGTCCTTGTACAGACCCTACACTTATTCTACCAATGTTTCTGGGACTTTGAACCACCCCAGAACTGCCTAAATCTGCTTCCTTGGGACTGTGTCACATGCTTTCACCAAGTCTAGGAATGCTCAGTTGGATGCTTTCTTCATTTCTAACTTCTTGTCAGCTACCTGTTTCACTGCAAACATCTGGTTAGTTCTGCTGCATCCTGATATGAATATGAACTGCTCATCTCCCATCTTGCTTTCTACTGCTCTGTATATCCATTTTTCAGTCGCCCTCTCCAGAGCTGTCATGCGGTGTGACAGGAGTTTGATACCTGTGTACTGCCCAAAGTTGTAGATGTCCTCTTTGTTCTTGTACACTGGCTACTGGTATTCTTATTCATCAGTCATCTGGGATATGCCTGTGACTCCACATTTATATGAGTACCATCGGGAGCTATTTCTCCCCTATCTCACCCATCCATACCGCCCAACCGTACCAAATTACTCATTTTTTTTACTGAGATTTGGGGTCCAAATAACAGGGTGCCACAATCCTGAGTGGCACCCCTTAATTTCCTGGCTTCTTTATTTTAATTCTTTTCCGGCTTTTTGAGCTGACATCATGCACGCGATGACGTCAGCTCCGTGAAATAGCCTGTCGGAATTGAGCTCAATAACGTGCATGCATTTCTGGCTGCAAGGGACTGGAACAAGGGTTCCTTAGCTGTTAATAGGCAGCTGCAAGCCTTTTGGGAATGGAACAAACTGCTGCCAAGCTGTTAGCAGGAATGGTGGTTCCAAGAAGCTGCGAAGAATGGACGGACTGTAGCGGTATTTAGTTTTTATGATGCAAAGGAAGGAGCAAAGCTTGGACTGCAGAGTTAGTTTTTTTATGATGAGATGATCTGCCTGCCTAATTAAGTTAGTTGTGCATGTTTCCCTACATAAGCCATTCGATTTAATGCCAGATTTCATCAAAATGACATTAAGTAGGTGTCTCAGTACTTTTAATTTACCTTATAAACACAGCAACAAGATGGCTTAGTCTATGTTCTCGCAGTTAGAGCTTCAGAGTTCAAACGTGTCTTCCATCCAGTGCCTGTGTGATCTGGATTTTGCATATTCTCCTTCTGTCTATGCAAAGTTTATTCTGATTTCCTGAAACAAGAAAAGCAAGGGAACACAACTTCGATCCCCGTTTTCCATAATGTATCACCACTGATGGGATTTGTGTTTTAGTGAGTGATGGCAGTTATTCCTTTCCATGAGAGATTCCCCCTTCCTCCTCGAGTTAGTGCAACCCTGATGTTGATACGTATAAGTTGGAAAAGTTGCAAAAGAATCGGAATTTAATTTTTTGCCTCTCTGTGTTTCTGGGATTAGTTTCCTTCTTTTGATTCCTTGGCTTTCTGACATTCGAGGTTCTGCAATAAAAAGTGGTGAATGATTGACTATCCTGGTGACAGCTAAAATGGCTCACAAACCACTCACTTACCCGTTAACAAAAGGCAGAATAAATAGGAAGGACTGAACATATTGTGATACGAGCACCTCCTCAGAATCAGCTATGGGCCCAAGAACACATCTAGGAGCTCGAATAATGCCATAAAGGGCACTAATGTGCCTAAACCATGTCTGTGTGTTTTGGGAGGAGGAGCGGCTCGTGCGAATTCAACCCTGTTTTGCCGCTTGCAAATTGCAAGATGGGAGGGTACCACATAACGTAATTTCAGTGTCAAACTGTATTTGTTTGTTTGTTTTAGGCATTTGTTAAGCTATAAATGCCCCTTTTCAGGAGCAGGGACTACGTAAGTGACTTGTTCATTGTCACACGTAGACAAATGAAAATGGAAATAATTAAATCCTGTACCCTGGATACAGAAAGCAACTAAATAAACAGCCCATAATGTTTAATTAACGATGTTTAGGCATAAAATATTTTTATATTTAGGCCTTGTGCTGCCACTTAAAACATTATGTAACTGTTGTTTTCGACCTATTATGAAATAATCCGGCACAATATATATATATATATATATATATATATGTGTGTGTGTGTGTATATTTACAGTTTTGTATAATCTGCTGAAAAGGGGCAATGCCAAAGTGTTTATTTATTACAAGTTACAATGGCTGTGGTATTTCACCCCACTGCTGACTTTCATTCAGGAAATCAAACTCATAAAGTCATAAATGTATCTCAAATAATTCAGGTTTGTTCGACGTGGACTTGTCTTGGTTTGCAACAAGACCCAGTTACACAAAGCAGCAACAGGAGACCCACCGCAGCTTTTCAGTCCCAGGGGGTCTTCAGCTCTAGACACTGCTTTTTTCATCACTGACAACATGGACATATGATAAGGGCAATTTATTTGGGAGGGGGGAGCTGTTAATGAAAAATTAAAGTACAGATCATGTTAGTCTAATAGACAGCTAAATAAGTGGGAACATGAATGAAAACAAGCAACTGCATGTTTAGCACCTCCATTATTGCAAGGTCACTGCTGACGGTTTCTCTTATAATTTATACTATGTTATTAGCTGTATAAGTTCATTATCCCAGCTTTTGGTGTAAGGTCAAATTTTCTACTTTAAACATCTCCTTACTGAGCAATATGCAGCAACAAATTATTTCATTTATGTATACATCATTAACTTCCATGGAAGGGATGCTTAGCCAGAAATGGGGAGGAAAGGTAAAAACTTGGAAGGGCTGTCAGTATTTTTTGTAAAACTGCAAAATGTTATCGCCTTAAACAATGGCATCTGCCTGTGCCACTGCTTAATATAAACACACAACAAAAATGTTTAATTCAACCTAAGGTAATACATTTGCATCTAATTAAGCAGATAAGTAGGTGTGTATGTTTCAAACTCTGTATCTTGGCTACAGGTAACAAGAGCCTAAAGTCCCTCCCCACCACTCTTGTTTGGTAGGCCATTTCTTGTACTACTCTACTAGTTACTAAATCATCTCTAATACATTGAACTGTAACCAATTGTATCTGCTATTGTAATTTTTTTTTCATTGTATATTATGTAAATTGTCAATATGTCTCTGTAACTATCTGTCATTGTTAACCCTGTCGGAGCTTTTCTCCCCGGGACTCCGCTGAAAATGGACATATATCCAGTCGGACTATCCCAGTCAACAAATGTAAAATAAAATAAATAAATAAAAATAAGTAAATAAAATTGTTTCTTCACTGTCTGCAGTGGAAAAATGTGTTTTATCTTGAATGTTGGAAAATGTAATATACTTATTTAAAAATATTTTTCTTATAATGCAGCACAAAACATAATTCTGATTTTCTGTTCCTGAATTTGAGGCAAAAATGCCCTTGTGCATGTTATTTTCTCACCTTTGTGCCTCAGTGGAAAGAACACACAATATCGTTAACCCATATTCAGGAAAAGAAAATCAGAATTATGTTATGTGCTGCATTATTAGAAAATATTTTTAAACCACTACAGCCCAAAGTTAATCTTTATCCACCACTGACCAAATGCATTTTCTTTGGATGTGGTGTGGGTTTCAATGCTGTTTCAATGAATGAGAGTTTCAAGGGCAGAGAAGTTTTAATGCTAAGTCTATTTCATTGTGAGACAGTATTGCTTTGTTTAGCAGATGTCTGTTAGTATTTGTGGTGCATTGTGCTATAAAATGTAAAAATAATCTCCTAATAATCATTGTAGAAGTAAAGCAATATGCACATTAGTGTTTTATGGTAAATGGAGCGAAATAGCCAAGAAATGGGACATTGGAATGGCTCCAGGGGAACTCTGGTGCCATATTTTGGTTGCCTGTTCTTCAGTTTATGTTTGAAAGTTGGTATCCCACAATTCCATTGGCGTGGGCAGGGTTACGTAATTATGTTTGCAAATTGTATGTTAATCAGCATGCAGATCTGTACCTATATTTCATGGGCCTTTTCCAGATTTTTGATGTTTTCAAGTTGAGAGGTATGCACCCATCATTTTTGTCATATCTGCTGTGACCTCATCTGAGCCTACTGCTTTCCCTGACTTCATTTTCCTTAGTGCTATTCTTACTTCTGCTAGGGTGGGCTCCTCTTCTTCTATCATTGTAAACTGTGTCTGGGGCATTACAGCTTTGTGGGGTTTTTGTCATTCAGATGATGCTGGAGGTACTCCTTCCATCTACCTTCTATGTCCTGTGGACTGGTAAGCAGGTTGTTGTTGGCATCCCTATGAAGAGTGTCTGCCTATCTTCATTATCTTTTTGTCTTTGCCTTGCAACCTGATATTTTTGTGTGCCACCTACTGATTCACTTTCCATAACCTGGTAGAGTGCCTCTGATGCCGTGTTTGCTATTGCAACTCTTTTCTTTGTTCGCTAACCAATATTCCTTTCTAGCCTAGTCCATCTTTTCTATCTCCCACTTTTTCCTGCACTCCTCCTTTCTTTTGTTGACTTCTTGGACTTCTGCATTCCAGCACCAGCTTTCCTTATGTACCTTATTTCCATACCTGGCTCTCAGTCATGTATCTGTTCTGTAGTCCTCACACATGCTGTTTTGAGGCCCTGCCATTCTTCTTCAACTCCACCTGTTTCCTCCTCTTCTTATGGTACTAGAGCCCTGAGTAATTTGTTTAGCCCTACTTGAGCTGACCATTTCAAAATTCATAGAGTCTAAATATGAAAAAAACACTTTCATATAAATCCACCTCAGTCTATCTTCTGCCCCACCCCCACCCTCTTTGGTCCAAAAAAAACCTTGTCCAAGAGACTCACTCTCTCTCTCCCAGCTTGGGAATTCTTCTCTGCAGGCAGATGGGTTTTATTCATCATCTAACTATGTTACAAAATATCCTGGAAAGAACTCTCCACATCTAGGAGAATTCCTCCACCTCAGTCCAGTCAGACCTACCTCATTCCACCCCTCATCCAGGACCCTCGTTCCCATGGAACCATGGAATCTTTTCCACCTGTAAACCTGGGAAAAGATTTTTTTTTCAAGACACTTCCTGGTCCCTAGGAAAGGAGGGTACTTGGAGGCCCATACTAGATTTATCTCACCTCAGTACCTTTCTGGACGTGCCTTCATTCAAGATCCTCTCTTCCAAACTCTGCTTCCTTTCATCCTTCCACAAGCCTTACCAGTATCCCTGTTCTTAAACAATGCATACTTGTACATCCTCATACACCCTACCTGCAGGAAATTTACCAGGATATCTGTTTCTTCATCACACTTTCAGTTCTCTTCTTTACCCTTCAATCTTTCTGCCGCCTGCAAAGTTTTCAGTGTCTCACATCAACTGTTGCCTTTTGCAGAACCCAGGGAACACAGATATTTCTATACCTGGATGATCTTCTCATCCAGGCCCCATCCAAGGACACCTTACTACTCCACCTCAGGTACAGTTGCTCTTCTGGAAAGTCTAGGCTTCAGCCTCAATGTCAAAAAGGCTTCTCTTATCGTCTCCCAGGATCTCATCATCTTGTATTTCTGGCTGAACCCTCTCTGTGGCAGCCATTCTCCCATGGAGAAAGTCCTATTCCTGTCCTGCTACTTCCCGTCCCTTCTTCCACTGAGTTTGACTTCAGCAAGAGGAATCCTAAGATCTCTGGGCTACATGACAGCCACAATACCTATGGTACCATTTGCCAGACTACACATGAAAAGGATCCAGTGGTACTTAAGTACCTTTGGTCTCAACACTGCCACCTACTAGGCTTACAAATCCCTGTCTTGCCCTTTCTACATCAACAAGGAGAGAGGAACCTGATGATTCTCACTTTGCAGATAGGTCATGAGAGAGTGGCAGTGGGCAGTGTCATCACAGTAATTTTATAACTGCTTGACATATTACAGGTCACACCACGCTTAAATCAGACAGGTTCAGCCAATTTATCCTGATACCATGTGAGTGGTCCTTCAGTCTGAAGTATGGCAAACAATGTTTTTGGTCATAGGAGACTCCATTATGAGGGACACTGAAATCCCACTCACCAGGCTGATCAAAGAGAAGGTTATGATCAGTTGTCTATTGTGGGTCAGGATTCCCCAGATCACACACCACTCAGGTCTTTGAACCGCAAGCACTAGTATGATGCAGTCATAGTCCGTGAGGGTGTAAATAGTCAGATGTACTTCCCTGACTATATGAAGAGAAACATTATGAAGACTTTGTCTCAGGATGGTATGAGCAGCATTCTGTCTTCTACAGGGATGAGGCTATAGTACCAGCAAAAATTAAGAATAATTGTCTTAGCTTTTTGTGCCATTCAAAGAGGGTACAGTCTTTATCAGCCTGGAAGGATATGGTTGACAGACCATGCTGCTTTGCCAGGGATGGTCTGCACCTGTCACCTCTAGGCTTTTGAATATTTGCTAAAACCTTGTCCACCCAAATGGTGCCTTTTTTTTAGACATTACCAACCTGATAAACCATTGATTTTTTTGATTATTTTTACAGATTACTGTTTTTAAATTTAATATATATAAAGCACTTTGTCTATTCAGTATCTTCACAAATCCTTATCTGTTGAAAAACTTTCATTTGTCTCTGTAGTGCTTGCTGTCTTGTAGGCTATTGTGTAAACTGAAACATTTCCTCTGTGTAATTATCTCTTGGCTAGTGGGGGCTGGTTCTTTTGTGTTCTTGTAAAAAAAAAAAAAAAAAGAAGTTTCTGTCTTTGCACACAGTGCAGACTAGAGAAGTTGTTGACTGCAACTGAGCTACAAAATATAAGCATCTTGATTTTTTTTGATTATTTTTACAGATTACTGTTTTTAAATTTAATATATATAAAGCACTTTGTCTATTCAGTATCTTCACAAATCCTTATCTGTTTAAAAACTTTCATTTGTCTCTGTAGTGCTTGCTGTCTTGTAGGCTATTGTGTAAACTGAAACATTTCCTCTGTGTAATTATCTCTTGGCTAGTGGGGGCTGGTTCTTTTGTGTTCTTGTAAAAAAAAAAAAAAAAAAGAAGTTTCTGTCTTTGCACACAGTGCAGACTAGAGAAGTTGTTGACTGCAACTGAGCTAGAAAATATAAGTATCTTGATTTTTTTTATTATTTTTACAGATTACTGTTTTTAAATTTAATATATATAAAGCACTTTGTCTATTCAGTATCTTCACAAATCCTTATCTGTTTAAAACTTTCATTTGTCTCTGTAGTGCTTGCTGTCTTGTAGGCTATTTTCTCCCACCCTCCCTCCCTGTTGGTGTCTTGCTCTTATACTTGGTGGCTTTGCAGTTGCCCACCCCTACTGTGACACACCTCCCAGTCTAGTGTCATTAGCTCATTCTGCTTAATACAGAGAGAACATTTGATAAGGCCTTCTGTTCCTCCTTTTTCCCTTTCAAAAAGTAAAACAAAACTTTTTTTTTTCTCTTTCGCCTGAACCTTCTTGTGTTCTGACTGTCGTTCTCAAACATTTTGGAAATGTACAGTATATTTCAGAGCATTTGTTATAGCTGTATTTGCTATAACTGATTTAAGTATTTTTTTCTGGCTTTTTGATTATTTACTGCTTAGCGACTGCATTTTAGCCTGTTTATACAGCTCTGCATTCTATTTAAACTGTTTTTGTGTTGATTAACTGTTTTGCACTTTTAAAAAGTTAGTTGTTGCTTAATTTTACCTGTAGGCTAACACACTCAAGTACGCTAGCCGCTTAAAAGCATTTATAGCATTTACTGTCTGTTTTTCCTCTGTTTTCTGCAAAAAAGAAAGAAAAAAAAAAATCTTGTTTTCCCGCCTTACTGAACTAGAATAGTCCAGTATTCAGAGTTTGCTGATCTCTGGGCTTTGTCTTGGTTCCTGTGCTATTCCATATCTTTATTTGGATAAAAGGAAGCGTCTTTGTTCACCAGTGGGAGTGGGGAGCACTGTGCGGCCTATTTGTCCCTAGAGGAGTGGTTCCAGCCAGAAACTTGTAGTCTATTGGCCATTTTGGGTCAATTCCTAGCTCTTTTCAGCCCCCTGTAATAAGGCCCGCTTTAGCGTGCTTTTCCGCTTGTATTCAACTCAGCACAGCTCCTCGTGGTGTCCTGCAGAGTTCTACAAGCAGCAGAGAGCAAAAGAGTGACTTTTTCCTGATTTAAGTATTTTTTTCTGGCTTTTTGATTATTTACTGCTTAGCAACTGCTTTTTCACCTGTTTATACAGCTCTGCATTCTATTTAAACTGTTTTTGTGTTGATTAACTGTTTTGCACTTTTAAAAAAGTTATTTGTTGCTTAATTTTACCTGTAAGCTAACACACTCAAGTGCGCTAGTCGTTTAAAAGCATTTATAGCATTTACTGTCTGTTTTTCTTCTGTTTTCTGCAAAAAAGAAAAAAAAAAAAAAAATCTTGTTTTCCCGCCTTACTGAACTAGAATAGTCCAGTCTTCAGAGTTTGCTGACCTCTGGGCTTTGTCTTGGTTCCTGTGCTATTCCATATACTTATTTGGATAAAAGGAAGCGTCTTTGTTCACCAGTGGGAGTGGGGAGCACTGAGCGGCCTATTTGTCCCTAGAGGAGTGGTTCCAGCTAGAAACTTGTAGTCTATTGGCCATTTTGGGTCAATTCCTAGCTCTTTTCAGCCCCCTGTAATAAAGCCCGCTTTAGCGCGCTTTTTCACTTGTATTCAACTCAACACAGCTCCTCGTGGTGTCCTGCAGAGTTCTACAAGCAGCAGAGAGCAAAAGAGTGACATTTTCAAGTATTTTATTCTGGCTTTTTGATTATTTACTGCTTAGCGACTGCTTTTTCGCCTGTTTATACAGCTCTGCATTCTATTTAAACTGTTTTTGTGTTGATTAACTGTTTTGCACTTTTAAAAAAGTTAATTGTTGCTTAATTTTACCTGTAGGCTAACACACTCAAGTGCGCTAGCCGTTTAAAAGCATTTATAGCATTTACTGTCTGTTTTTCTTCTGTTTTCTGCAAAAAAGAAAAAAACAAAAAAAAAAACAAAAAAAAAAAATCTTGTTTTCCCACCTTACTGAACTAGAATAGTCCAGTCTTCAGAGTTTGCTGACCTCTGGGCTTTGTCTTGGTTCCTGTGCTATTCCATATCCTTATTTGGATAAAAGGAAGCGTCTTTGTTCACCAGTGGGAGTGGGGAGCACTGAGCGGCCTGTTTGTCCCTAGAGGAGTGGTTTGAGCCAGAAACTTGTAGTCTATTGGCCATTTTGGGTCAATTCCTAGCTCTTTTCAGCCCCCTGTAATAAAGCCCGCTTTAGCGCACTTTTTCGCTTGTATTCAACTCAGCACAGCTCCTCGTGGTGTCCTGCAGAGTTCTACAAGCAGCAGAGAGCAAAAGAGTGACTTTTTCCTGATTTAAGTATTTTTTCTGGCTTTTTGATTATTTACTGCTTAGCGACTGCATTTTCACCTGTTTATACAGCTCTGCATTCTATTTAAACTGTTTTTGTGTTGATTAACTGTTTTGCACTTTTAAAAAAGTTATTTGTTGCTTAATTTTACCTGTAGGCTAACACACTCAAGTGCACTAGCTGTTTTAAAGCATTTATAGCATTTACTGTCTGTTTTTCTGCAAAAAAAAAAAAAAAAAATCTTTTTTTCCCGCCTTACTGAACTAGAATAGTCCAGTCTTCAGAGTTTGCTGATCTCTGGGCTTTGGCTTGGTTCCTGTGCTATTCCATATCCTTATTTGGATAAAGGGAAGCTTCTTTGTTCACCAGTGGGAGTGGGGAGCACTGAGCAGCCTATTTGTCCCTAGAGCAGTGGTTCCAGCCAGAAACTTGTAGTCTATTGGCCATTTTGGGTCAATTCCTAGCTCTTTTCAACCCCCTGCTATAAAGCCCGCTTTAGCGCTTTGCGTGATTTAAGCGGAGTTGCCCATAGAGCACCATCGGGCAGCGCCGGTTAAACAAGGTTAAACTATTTCTGGCTCCGTAAAGTCTGCTCTTCAATTTTTCCCTTAGAACTTCTCTACTTGCAATCTAAACAGTCTATTCTCTATCTCAAAAGCTCAGCACTTGCTCCTAAAGCATTTTTATATAGGTAAAGTACTTGTATACTAAACAAAGTACTACATTAGCCTAGAATCCCCTTGAGTACCCATTTCCCTATAGGTCCCTTCTGACTCAGTTACACAGCAAACTTTTTCACTGGTGGATCTGGGCATCTTGAGGCAATGTTACAATTGCCTCATGTACACAGACAACCCACTCCTTCTCCCACAAAACACAAATACATGTGAGAGATGCAACTATATAGCCAGACTGGAGGCTGAGCTCTCTCAACTCAGGACTGGCAAGACCAGACAGGAGGAGAAGGAAACCACGCACACCACAAACCCAGTTTCACATAGAACTATCACAACTGCAAAACAAACACATAAACACACAAAGACATACTCGGAGGCACTGATCAAAAATCTACCAAAACTACAGAGGCCTCCAAAGCAGACACCCAAGCAACTGCCACCTCAAGACATAAGACATGCAACACATAGTTCTCAAAGTCAGTGTGCTAAACAGTCACAGCCCTTAAGGCCAAACACAATGCCAGACACACTTGTTATAGGTGACTCCATAGTCAGACACACTGACGTCCCACTCACCAGACTGAACAAGGAAAAGATCACAGTTAGCTGCCTGTCAGGCGCTAGAATCCGCCACATAACACAAGCACTCAGGTCACTCCACAGCAAGTACAAGTATGACTCAGTCATTGTCCATGCCGGTGTGAACGACCTGAGACGATACCTCCCTGGACTACATGAAAAGAGACATAGAGGAGCTCTCAGATTATGTAGCCCAGGCCGGTATGACCCTGACCCTGATCAGTATCCTACCCTCACCAAGAATGATGCCACAATACAGAGACAAAATGATCAGCTTTAATAATTGGCTTAATTACTGGTGTCATTCTAAGGGGATCCAATGTCTGTCTGCCTGGGATGACATGCTTGACAAGCCATGCTGCTTCGCAAGGGACGGCTTGCACCTGTCACCCCTGGGCTTCCGGATATTGGCAAAGGCTCTTGCCACCCCCATAGTGCCTTGTTTAGGCAAGGCTCAAATGCTAAACCTACCGCCCTAGAAAACAAAAATGGAGAAAAACTAAGGGTAATACTGCTCAATGCCAGAAGTCTAAACCTCAAGATGCATGCCCTCAAAGCCCTCCTCAGTATGGAGAACATCGATGACTGTGCTGTGACTGAAACCTGGTTCAAGGCTCCCGAGAGCACCCCAGCACTATCAGGTTATACCTCATATCATGCGTTCCGGCCCCAAAATCCGGACCGAACCACAAAAGGAGGGGGAGTATCCATATTCATAAAGGATACCCACACCTCCAGGTTAGTGGCAACGCACGAAGCATCGGAGACCATCCAGGTGCAATTAACCATAGGTAAAACTGCCCTACAGTTTGTAACATGCTACAGACCACCTTCTCAAACTCAGGAAACCCACACAGCCTTCCTGAAGACACTGGAGAGTATGAATGTCTCTCCAAACACCATCATATTGGGTGACTTCAACTACCCAAACATAGACTGGGAACATTACTCAAGCCCCAACACCCTAGCCCAAAGGTTCCTTGAGTTCATAAACTCAAATGCTATGGAACAACTAGTCACCATTCCCACAAGAGGAGAAAATATACTAGACCTGATCATCACAAACATGGGGACAAAATGCTCCACACCGGAAGTATATCCCTCATTGGTGAGATCAGACCATAAATTAATCTCACTGGAGATCCACATCCCGCCCCACCCCAGCAAAAGACCACAGTGAAGAACTTCTCAAAAGCAAACTTCACACTTCTTAAGACTGGAGTGGTATCCTTCAAGGCCCCCGAGCCAGTGGAAACCACAACCCACGCTGCTGAAACCCTTACAAATGCCTTCTACGAGCACCTCCAGGAATGTATGGATCAAGCCAATCCCTAATAAAATCAAGACCCTTTCCACCAAAGGCAGGCGCCCGGTCTGGTGGACCCCAGCCATAAACAAACTCTACAACAAGAGGAGAAAGCTACTACATGACAGAGCAAAATCCCTAAAAGGGAAGGCATCTCTGATCAATACTAGCAAAAACTACGATCACTCATAAAATCATCCAAGGCCAACTTTGAGAGAAAAATCGCTAATGACACAAAAGACAATCATAAAGCCTTCTTTAGCTATGTTAGAAACCTGGGTGGAAACTCCCAGATATGCTCAGAATTAGTCCAAAATGATAAAAAAATCACTGAACCCACAGACATTGCCAACATACTGGCAGACAGGTTCAGTGCAAATTTCTCCCCTCCCCCCCCCCCCCAAAGGAGAAATATCTATCCCACCCGAGTCTAGCCTCCCAAATATCTCAGTTGCCCAGGTGAGAGCTGCTCTCTCTAAAGCAAAAAACACAGCATCAATGGGACCGGACGGTGTCCCCGGCTGTGTGCTACACGAACTCAATGAGGAACTAAACCCACACATAAGGCTGCTGTTTAATCTTAGCCTTACTACAGGATACGTACCCAAAGAATGGCGTACGGCAACTGTGGCCCCACTCCACAAAGGCGGTGCTTCTACGGACCCTGGAAATTACCGCCCCATAAGCTTGACGAGCCTTGTCTGCAAAGCTATGGAGAGGATCATAATGGAACTCATAAATAAAGACATTGGGGACATACAAACACTGGATCCTACCCAATTTGGCTTTGTCAAGGGCAGATCCTGCCTCTTGAACTTGGTCGACTTTTTCGAAACAGTCACTAAGGCCATTGATGAGGGTAAGGCAGTTCACACAGCCTACCTTGACCTAGCAAAAGCGTTCGACACAATACCCCACTCGGGCATCATAGAAAAGCTCACCAGCTTAGATGTAAACCCATATGTCACAAGATGGGTTGCAAACTGGCTCAAGGACAGAACACATAGGGTTAGAGTTGCTGGTGCCATGTCAGACTCTAAGCCGGTCACGAGCGGTGTCCCACAGGGCTCAGTCCTGGGCCCCCTCTTGTTCGGCATTTATTTTTCTGAAGTGCAGGCAAACATAGGGGATTGTGGCTGACAAAATTTGCAGATGACTGCAAACTGGGCACCATAATTGACACTCCATCAGACACAGACATACTCCAGAGAGGTCTCATAGAAATGGATAACTGGTGCCAGAGCCATGGCCTTAAGCTAAATGCCAAAAAATGTATAGTCATACCCTTTGGGAAAAACAAGGTAACCCCTAATTACCACATAGGTGGTAATCCATTAAACACTGAAGAAGTTATCAGGGACCTGGGGACCCAAGTTGACAGTAACCTCTCTTTTGACACTCACATTGCCAAAGTGGTTAGGAAGACCTTCTACATTGCCCACCTGATCATGAAGGGATTCACATCCAGATCAGGAGAGGTCATTGTACCCCTGTACTCTTCACTTATCAGACCAATGATTGAGTACAACGCCCCATTCGGAATGTACCTTACCCGACACCTGTAGCAGTTGGAAAGACCCCAAAAGTTCCTCACCAAAAGGATAAAGGGGCTCAAACATATGTCATACGATGCCCGACTGAAGAAACTCCAGCTCTATTCAGTCACATACAGTCTGCTCAGAGGTGATCTGTGCCTGACATACAAGGCCATGTCCAACCCGGAATTAATGGACATGCTCCACCTCAAAAAATCCAAATCCACCAGAGCCACGAGAGCAAGAGACTTAAACCTCAACACGGATATAAATAGGACGTGCTGGAGGGACAGATTTATCACCCAGAGACTCCCTCCACTATGGAACAGAATCCCAGTCCATGTGAGGCAGAGCCCCTCACTGACTCTGTTCAAGAGAAATCTTGACGAGTGGATGGGAGATCGTAGGTTTACCCCGGGAATCATCTCTGTATCACTGCTGGACAGAGGCACAGCAAACTAATGGGTATAGTATTCTCATCCTAAGGGGTGGTGAAAGCCACACACACTCTGGCTAGGCTTATAAATGCCCTAGGGCAGATAGCCTAGTATGAACCTATGAACCTATGAACCTATGATATAGCTTAACTAACCCAGAACAACCTAAGTGATGCTGCTGATTGCCAGGAGTCTAAATAAAACACTTCACTCCTTGCAAGCTCACCTCACCCTGCATCATGTAGACATTTGTGTAGTTGCTTGAGACATGGTTTAAAGTTGTGGAGTGCATCCTGGCTGTATGGAGCTGTAATGCCTTCCACACATTTAGAGCAGCAAAAGGGGGAGGTATATCAATTTACATCAAAAGCAAACAAACCTTAAGACCAGTCAAGCAGCATGATGAACTTGAGCTCATCCACATACAGCTCATCGCAAGCAAAGTCCCATACCATTTGCCAGATTCTAGGTCATCCTCTGTGACCCAAAAAAACCCATATCACGTGCTTAATTGAACTTGAGTCACTCCCCATTCAACCCAACACCATACTGATAGGTGCCTTTGATCACCCTACTATAAATTGGAAATTGTACATGACTTCAAACTTGCAGGCACAATGATTCCTCTACTTTGTCAACATGAATGCTCTGGACCAGCTAGTCCATATGTCCATTAGGGACACCAACATCCTTGACCCAGTCCTCATCAACAAGGAGTTAACATTGTACCCCCCCCCTTCCAAGTGTAACATCATCACTAGTCATGTCAGATCATAAAGCTGTCTCCTTCAAAATAAAAATAATGCCTGGAACACCAGGTAACCTTGGAATGTTCAGGAATCAGTCCGAGGCAGAGTGACACCCTGCCAAAATTTCAAGCCCTGCCCCTAAACCCAGGGAATACCGCTGCCTAGACAGAGGTGTTCTCAAAAATCTTTCACAATCATGTATACAACAGCTTAGAAGCAGCGGTACCTACCCAAAACAAAACACAAGAAAAAAAATCAAAAAACAAGCAACTATGGTGGAATCCCAACATCAACAAGGGGTATAGAAAAAGGAAGAAAATCATGGCCAAAAATAGGAAGTGGAACTCCCAGCAAGATAAGAGCTCCCTCATAAAACTAAACAAATTAACTCAGGAGACTAATTAAGTCTGCCAAAGACACATTTGAGATGAAAGTAGCCTCCCAGGTTAAGGATGACCACAAAGCATTTGTCCACTATCTCTGAAACCTCAAACAATGCACAGCAATGTATCAAATTAATTGTAAATGGAGCCACCTGTACTGACCCAGAGGATATAACAAATGTACTGGCCAAGAAATTCATCTCCAGTTTTACTCCATTTTCTCTCCCAGGTTCCTCCCAAGAAATACTCCAGCCATAGCTCCCCAACTCGGTCCTCAATGCACTCTCCAAAACCAAAAACACTGCGTCAGTGGGACCTGATAATATCTCAGGATACCTTACTTAATAGCATGAAACATTATCTTTTGGACTCACTAGGAGCACTATTCAATTGTAGCCTAACAAGCCTCATACTAAGCAAATGAAAGACTGGTACTGTTATCTCTTACTGCACAAGGGCGGGCCATCCATGTGCCTGGAAAGCTATTGAACCATAAGCCTTGACTAGTCATGTATGTAAGGCCATGGAAAGAATAATGATGGGCATGACAAATGACATAGGAAACCTTCAGATATTGGATCCAACCCAGTTTGGTTTTGTCAAGGACAAATCAGGCCTACATAGCTTGGTGGACTTTTTCAAGAAGGTCACCAAAGCAATGGATGAGGGCAAAATGGTGCATTATGCCTACCTTAGCGTGGCCAAAGCATTCCACACAATACTCGACTTGGGCAGTGTAGACAGACTCTCAGAATTTGTGTATCATCCCTTACATCACCCACTGGATACCAAACTGGCTGCCAGATAAGATACAAGAAGTCAGGATAGGTGAGTCGGCCTCCACAAAAAGGTAAAGTCTTGCAGGTCTCAGTTCAGGGTCCTCTCCTTTTTGACATCTGCTTTTCCTGAAGTCAAGGCCAACATAAAAGGCCTTTGGGCTGACCAAGTTTGCTGATGAATGTAAGTTAGGCACAGTCATAGAATGCCCCAAAGACACAAACATCCTCCAAGAAAGCCTGGCACAGACTAATTGATGCCAGAGTCACAGTCTGAAGGTCAGTGCCAAAAAATGCATAATAGTATCTTTTTGAAAGACGACCACCCCTGAAAATTACTACATTTATGATATACCCCTAAGACTTCATCCTGTGGTCAGGGATTTGGGAAAGCATGCAGACAGTGACCTGAGATTGTCCATCGTATATCTACTGTTGTAAGAAAATCATCCTGTGTAGTCCATGGTGTAGACCACAAGTCTTATGTGGACTGCCTCAAACTCTTACCCTTGTAATTGGTCTCCTACAGATTATTGAGGTGATCAGTGCCTGGCATTCAACACATCCTGTAATCCAGCCCTTGTGGACCTGTTGCACATATACAAGACAAACAGCACTGTACACACACACAATCTAGGGACCTTAACCTTATCTGCAGCATTAACAAGATGTGTTGGAGGGACAGGTATGTGACTCGGAGATTACCCCTTCTCTGGAATATGCTTCCCATACACGTCAAGCAGAGTTCCACCAAGTGCAGCTTGGATCAGTGGATGGGGAGTTGTAAGTTTACTGCTGGTCTTCCGCTTCTGTCCCTATTAAAAAAAAAAAAGAGGCTTGTAAATGCTCAACCACTTTTAACTAAACTATATGCCCTATAAAATGAGTGGTATCAAAACCAGTCAAATTTGGGAAGCATGACTCCACTTAAAAAAGGCCCTTTAGGATCATTAGCCTAGTAATCACATGCAGACTTGTTTACCTGATGGTTTTCTTTCTTAGTCATGCTAGCAAGGGAGAATTCCTTCTCCACACTTTCAATGTTCATAGACAGCACTGTTTTTCCCTGCACCACACCAAAGAATTTCAGAAAAACTATCAAATCTTTTTCCCCTTTTCAGCTGATAAGTTATGTTTCAAGGTTTTCAAAGTCATTCTGTTTAAAATGCTTTTAGATTGTATTACACATACATTTACTCTGTCAGTAGTAAATCTCTTGGCTTAAAACCCAAGGACCATTCTACATGACCTTCTTCAGAAACTTCTCTATAGATATTTGTGCCTCAGCGGCTATGTCAATAATGCATACTTTCATCAAGCACAAGCAATTTAATATGTTTTATGGATCCGGGTCTTCCTTTGGAGCTATCATCCTGAAGGGTATCCTGTCACTATGCCATGCAGGAGGCCAAGTAGCTGGGGATTCTGTCACTTAAGTTAATGCAGACAGAGGAAGAAATACAGGACATGGAAGTTATGTACTTACCATAATGCTGGATCTTTATTGTTCCACTCCATCTGCCTTGTTGACCCATCCATTGCCCCCCATGCAGATGGTCACTTCCTTTCCTCTAGATAGACCTGGTAGGCCTAAGCCTGAAATACTCTATAGACCTTCCATAGGGAGGCAAACTCAACCTTAGGGATGGTGAAGATGAGGTGTTTTATGGGACAGAGAAGGAGTTCAAGCTTTGGAGAAAGCACTGCGCTGGCAAAGCTGCCTACTCAGATTCTCCATGAGGGTGGATAAACCCATAAGTCGTGGTGGGCAGTAAAGATGCAGTGTTATGATAAGTACATAACCTTCATTTATGTATCATTTTTCTACTAAAAAGTCTTCATCCATAATATTTGATTATACTTAAAGTAAGGAAAAGGTTATATTGTGTTACAGTAGTGGCAGAACAACTGAAAAAATAATAATTAACTTATTTTAAGTTGTATGTAACTGTAAATTTACTTGTCACAAATTAATTTATAGAAGTTGACTTTTTTTAGTGTATGTGATGTTAATAAAGTAGAAAAATGAGAGATTGAAGTCAGCTGTCCATGCATTGGTATGTCTACTGATATTCCACGATTGTGTGTGGTGGCAGGTATTTGCTTAAAAACATTTTACTGTACAACTTAACTCATTCATTCCGGAGCAGCTCAGAAAAAGCTGCCTGCTTAATTCCACCATAGGAACAACAGTGCAGCCTGAGCTCATTTACAGAAAATCTAGTTGTAATATCATACAGAAAACAAAGGTTCATAACTCTCTATAAGAGCTAGACTACAAATGTAAATGCAAAAGTTGTTTAGCAGGCACTGACCTTTCCAACAGTGTAAATGTTAATAGTGCATATCAAAGTCATTA
This sequence comes from Protopterus annectens, assembly GCF_019279795.1. NCBI lineage: Eukaryota > Metazoa > Chordata > Ceratodontiformes > Protopteridae > Protopterus > Protopterus annectens. The sequence continues at coordinate 1,973,097,470 of NC_056726.1, forward strand.
TTAAATATTTGGCAAGGAATGCTGATATTGTGCATATTTTCTACCTTTTTGGAAAAGCAAAGCACAATATCTTGGTCAGTGTACCATGCAGACCCATACAATTTGAATTTAATTTGTTAGTATGAATGTCAGCTTTAAAATGATACTGTAACCATTACTGTGTGATGCTCCTTTCTTGAGATTCACAGAAATATGATTATATATTATTTCTCATAACTGATAAAGCATAATATCTCATCACCTGTAACAGACAGAGCCTACATATCAGTGTAGAAGTTGTGCATCTGAATGTCAGCTTCAAAATGATGCATCATTTGTGTGATCACCATGCTTCCTTGCAAAGATATGGGCATAATAATGAGAAGTATTGTAAATGTATAATTTTCATAATCGTACAAGACTAAACAAACTGTGATATCTGTGCATGTGTGCACAGACACAGTTCTTTTACCATGTTGTAAGAAGTAACACTGTCTTCAAAATGAGGTATTACTTGGCACACTGACATGCTCCCTTGCAAAGTTATTTACCAAAATATGAAAAAAAAAATTTCCATAACCTAAAGCTGAAACAAACTTTGATATCTGCACGTCTCCAACATACAGGCACAATTCTTTTACCATGTTATAACCAAGAATACTGTCTTCAAAATGAAGTATTACTTGGCACATTCATATGCTCCCTTGCAAAGTTATTTACCAAAATATGAAAAATAAATCATAATTTCCATAACCTAAGTCCAAAACAAACTTTTATATTTGCACATGTCCAACATACAGGCACTATTCTTTTACCATGTTAGAACTACCAATACTGTTTCCAAAATGAGGTATTACTTAGCACATTCAAATGCTCCCTTGCAAAGTTATTTACCAAAATATGAAAAAGAAAAATCATAATTTCCATAACCTAAGTGCGAATCAAACTTTGATATCTGCACATTTGTCCAACATACAGGCATGATTCTTTTACCATGTTAGAACTATCAATACTGTTTTCAAAATGAGGTATTACTTAGCACATTTAGATGCTCCCTTGCAAAGTTATTTACCGAAATATAAAAAAAAATCATAATTTCCATAACCTAAATGCAAAACAAACTTTGATATCTGCACATGTGTCCAACATACAGGCACAATTCTTGTACCATGTTGGAACCAGCAATACTATCTTCAAAATGAGGTATTACTTGGCTCATTCAGATGCTCCCTTGCAAAGTTATTTACCAAATTATGAAAAAATTCATAATTTTCATAACCTATGTCCGAAACAAACTTTGATATCTGCGCATGTGTACAACATACAGGCACAATTATTTTACCATGTTGGAACTATCAATAATGTCTTCAAAATGAGGTATTACTTAGCACACTGACATGCTCCCTTGCAAAGTTATTTACCAAAATATGAAAAAATCATAATTTCCATAACTTAAATCCTAACAAAACTAACATATGTGCATGTGTACAGCATTCAGAAGCAGTTGTTTTACTATGTAGACACACATGATTGTAAATGTACACATTCTTGGTGTAGCCAACATACTGCTGAATGGGTACATGTAAAGTGAAAAAGCAAGGTAAGGGCCGCCACTCCACTAATAAACCCAGGACAGGCAAGGCCATTTCATCTGTCCGGTAGCTGTGCTGGCTACCCACTTAGACAGCAGATAACACTGCAGTCTCACAACCTCCTTCAGTGTCAGCAGTCTGCCTTACCTATACCTTTTCTCTTTACATGTGTCCATTCAGCAATGAACCTAAAGGGATCAATTTCTGTATTAGTAAGCCCTTCCTGTCATCTAAACTCTACACACGCCTGGTAAAAGCAGACTGAAAAAAGAAGTATTGCAGGATGGTCACTGGCATATTAGATTGTACGTGGTAGCATTCTCCTAAAACAGTTGTTCTTTCTCAGCATCCTCACCAGCTCCTTACCACAGTTATTTGCCAAACTAAGATAGATATATTTTACACAACACATTTCATAATAGAGTTTTACTTACTGTACTGGTCCTACTTGGTCATGGGTGTTTTCCATTCTTCTCACAAGCTGAATGTTACCAATCCTGCATAGCTCTCCTCACGCAATGCCCTCCTCAGTTAGGTGAACGCCATCCCTTCTGAACAGGTGAACTTCTTCCACGGTGATGCTGTCATGGCAGATTGTAGATACATCGACCCTGTGCATCAAGCCATGCATGAACTCATTCTGTAAACGTCTGGCCTTGTGAGTTGCTCATTGAATGTTTGCTGTTTTCCATATCTGACCACATACCCACACTCTCACTTATTGTCCTCCTGGTCATGAAGCCATGCCAGTGTCATAAGGTGGACAAACCTGCACAGGAAAGAAATTGCAAACAGATTACTACTGATGTTTGACAGCTGTATTGGAAGACTACATATATATGTAAATCATATGCATTACCTGGTTAGCCCATCAAAATCTTCCATTCTAGCCACAGGGGCAGTATTCTTTGCATTAGCATGTTCTAGTACATGTTAGTGTGGAGTGCAGTGGCATTCATTATCATTCAGTAGAAATACTATATCATTATAATTCAGTCAAAATAATATAAAACTTTGATGTTACTGAGCCCTTCCTCCTACCACCTAATTTCCACCCATGATTAATAAAACTTGGAAACATGCCCAACTACTGACTATAAGCAGAAGTACAGTAATACAAGCAGAAATGCCAAACTTATCTGGGTCATCCATGTAAGAATTAGTCACAAAAGTAGTATTTTCAGTTATCGCTTCTGGCCATCACTCTGGTTACAATAAGACCCATCAGTTTTCCTCAGTGCAGTATGTGCATATTGTTAACAGGTAATAAATTATTCTTGAAAGCTGGATACATAAACAAAAAATTATAATAACCATCACTGAAACCTGAGCTGTAGATAACCTATATTTGTTACACCGTATCTGTATTACGATCTTCAGCAGTCTGACCATGTATGCACAAGCACTTCCCTGGTACACAAATTAATTATTTCCCTTACTAGCATCTTCATTGCTACATGTTATACACATGTCCCTAAATGAAGCATTCACCCAAATGACCCCTTCAGGAAAATGTTGAGATACGCACAATCACCAAAATTTTATATATATATATATATGCCTATATATATATATATATATATATATATATATATATATATATATATATATGTATGCATGTGAACTTTGTATATATGTACAAGTACATTATGTACATACATGTATATCCATATACACACATATGCACAAATATATATATATGTGTGTGTGTGTGTGTGTGTGTGTGTGTGTGTATATATATATATATATATATATATATATATATATATATATATAGTATGTCTGTAGCAGGAAAAAAATCAGAGGTTTAGGAAGGTAGGCAGTTGATTAAGAATGAGGGGGGTTGCTTGCAATGACTCCAAGCAGAAAAAAAGCACAGCCTGGCTTGTGCATTCATCAAAGTGATGACTTCTACTTATGTGAATAACAGTGACAGCAGCTGAGACTTTTCCCAGAAAAGTGATAATAACTCAGTGCCATATTGTAACTGCACATACTGCTAATGTGATAATGACCTTCCTTTCATTACTGCAAAGGTATGCATGCTGAGACACAGGTGCTAATTGCTGCACATAACCTGTTGAGTAGGCATTCATTATATTACATTGTGCAGCTGTTATGTAACACAGACTCATTATCATCAGTAAGGAGAACACAAGAGTCATTCAGTCAAATAGTATAACACTTAGATATTACTGAGCCCTTCTTCCCACCTAAATTCCACACATGACTGACAAAGCCAGGAGAAATGCAAACAAAATATGGTAGGTCCATGCTGTCAGTAGTCACCTAGTGATAACCTTTGTCTCACTCAGGCAGTATAATCACAAATAGAATAATACAAGCAGAAGTGATGTAACCCAAATTCATTTGCAGACTGACTTTCTATATGTCCCCAGTAACCCTCCAGTTGTTTGCATTCTGTATGCACAGGCACCAAAATGACACAAATTGTCCCAGCAGTCACTTCAGCAGTGAGACCATGTATGCACAAGCACTTCCCTGATACACAATGAATTATTTCTCCAAGCAACACCTTCGTAATTATGTCCAGGTATAATACATGCACCCAGATTAAAACGTTTCCACAAACAAGCCTTCAGTAACATTTCCTAGTATGTGCATCCACCAGCATGAACACTTTACCCAAGCAACCCCTTCAGTAGAATGTTGAGGTATGCACAATGTCCAAAATTAAACGTTTCCCCAAACAAAACGTCTGTAAGATTTGCTAGTATTAAACCACCAGAAAGAAACATTCACCCATGTGAGCCCTTCAGTATAATGTATGCACAGGCACCAGAATGAAAGATTTCCCCGAAACAAACATTCAGTAACATTTCCTGGTATGTACAAGCACCAAAATGAAAAATTCAGAAATGAACACTAAATGTGCAAGTGGGAAATTGCATTACATTATCGGTTGAGTAGACATGCATCATATTCCTTGTACAGGTATAATATAAGACAGAGTCATTACCATCTGTTAGGACAAAGACCAAAGTAATTAAGTCAAAGTAGTACAGCAGTTATATCTTACTGAGCATTGGATATACCATGGAACACAGTGAAGAAGCTATGGGACAACAGTGATGTTGCAATGAACTGGACGTCCCTCCAAAATTGATGAAAAGATAAGACAAACACTGGTCATGGAGGCTGCCAAGAGACCTACAACAACATTGAAGGAGCTGCAGGAATTTCTGGCAAGTACTGGTTGTGTACTACATGTGACACCAATCTCCCGTATTCTCCATGTTTCTGGACTATGGGGTAGGGTTGCAAGACAGAAGCCATTTCTTACACAGAAAAACATCCCAGACCTAAATCCAATAGAAAATGTGAGCGGTGATCTGAAGAGGGCTGTGCACAAGAAATGCCCTTGCAAATTTTGGACCAGCTGATGTACATAAAGGACATTTGGTTTTCCAGGGTTTCACTTGAAGCAGCTGACAGAGGTGAGCAAGTGTCCTTTGGAAATAGTCTGCTTTAGATAGTCAGGAACAACAGTATGTAAAACTGATCTAAGGGTTTGCAGCACATTCAAACTTGAACCTCTGTCTCAACCAATACAATTCAAAAAATAAGACAAAAACCAGAGTACAGTTACAGACATTTCACACTGCCATACAAAGTTATATAATAAAATCACAGTATTCTTCCCTTATAAGGTCCATTATTGAGTACAATGCTCCTTTCAGCATGTACCTCACCCATGAATTATGATTGGATCGCTACTCATAACTCTTCAGTAACATCTGCTAATTTGTGCAACCACCAAATGAAGAGTGCTATTCAATAAAATGATTTACGCACAAGTACCAGAACGAAATATTACATAAGGATGACCCTTCAGTAACATTTACTGATATGTACATGCACCAAATGAAACAGTCACCCAAGCAATCTTTTTTTTTCAGATACACATGGTACAAAATGATTACAAAGTAAAAAAAAAAATAAAAAGACAGTGAAAGAGTGTATGCTGCAGTTAAAATATTGCATTACAGTCCTTCAGTCAGCATCTATGTGTGGGTAGGGTAGCTCAAAATAGTATTAAAACTGAAAAAAGTAACAGGTGACACAGGGAAGTGTTACAATTTACAGTTACCTAAAGTCTGTGGAGTCCAGAAGATCATCATATGAAGAAATCTAAGTTGGGGAGCATAACAGTTAAACTGGAAATGGTCAGATTAAAACAAAAGACTACTATTTGGCCTGTATATATCTATATTTCACATTACCTTCAAAATACTAATCACAAAGTTTTAATCAAATACCCTGCATAATTAGGCAAAACTAAACTTCCTCACCCTACTCAAAAATGTGCAACAAAATTTGTTCTTTTTAGCACCTAAAATAACCATATAAAAAACACATGCACGACAAACAGTTTTGCAAATGTACCTGCATAAATATCTGACTCACAGATTTTCACAAGTTAGTGAATGATCACTAGTTACCGGTGATAAGTGGGCTGAGGACCTGGCCTACTCTGACCCACGCCAGGGAACCTTGCTAACGGAGGGAGGGGTATATGGGCTCCTATTGGCCAGTGTGTGCCTGCCATAAAGCCCAGCAGCCCTGGGTGAATAAGCTACTGGCTGGCCGGTGTCCCGTTGCCCAGCCTGGGTTACCTGTGATAGCTCTGTTGAGCAAAAGCCAGATGTAAAACCAACCAACCTGCCAAACATGAACTGAGAATTGTTACACTTAATGTAGGTTCACTAACAAGATTCAGCTTGGAAGTGGATGACATGATGATACGGAGGAGGCTAGACATCCTATATATCCAAGAGATGAGATGATGGAAGGGCAGTGCCACTTGGCTTGGGATCCAGAGTCTACTGCTCAGGTGGAGGTCAGGCAAGAAATGGTGTAGGAATTGTGGTGAGAGCAAAATGGTTCACACTGCCTACCTTGACCTGGCCAAGGCATTTGACACAATATCCCACTCGGGCATTGATGACAAACTCCAGAGGTTAAGTATAAACCCATATGTTACCCGGTGGATAGCCAGCTGACTCATTAGATAGAACTGGGGAGTCCACCTCTACAAAGAGGTCAGACACAAGTGGAGTCCCTCATGGATCAGTCCTTGGACCACTCCTTTTTGGCATTTACTTCTCTGAAGTCAAGGCCCATATCAGCAGATAGGTATGTATCCCAAAGATTACCTCATCTCTGGAACAGGCTCCCCATCCATGTGAAGCAGAGTTCTATTAGCAATATAATAACATTTGTGAGAACTTGCCTGGAGTTCAAAATATTACTTGCTGAAACCAAAAAGATGGAGTCTAAATGATGCAGCAAATATGGAGATTGCATCATAAAAAGGAGACAGCTGAGAAGGGAATGATGAGCACCTTATAAGCATAAAATATACACAAGTCCTTACTTGAGAAGTTAGGAAATTTAAGACTAGGCAAATCTGAGAAATGTGAAAATATTTGATCACCAGATGTATTGGTGAGGTTACAGTGGTTCTCCAGTAGAACTGATTAATTTGATGTGATAAATGTGAACGTTCAGATTCAAACCTACATGAAAATGAGAAAGCAGCAAAGACATTGCAGCTTTTCAGGCAGTAAAAATCAAAAAGTGAAAAGCATATGCTGTAAATTATGTAAATGCTACATTGCATATCATTTACCTTTCTGTCAGCTTTTGTCTCCGATACTGGAAAAATACAATAAGTTGTAATTTAGAACACAGTAACAGGTATTCTATTTTGCTAACTGATATATAAAGGAGATATGGAATTTATTCTGTATTCTTTTTATTTCAGCAAGTTCCATCACCCTTGATAAGTGTAAGCAGGGGCTTGGGATGTGAAACATTCACAAACAGGGGCATGGGAGATGAACCATTTACAAGCTGCCTGTGTCCATTAGAGACATAGGTGCCAAACCACAGATGAATTTCATGTTCTCCATCCAGTTGTCCAAGTTACACTTAAATTGGATTAAGGAGGGTCTCTGCTTTCTCCAGCCGGTCCTATTTATATCACAGGCATGGTTTAAGTCTTTAGAATGGGTAATTCTGGCGCTCCTTGCTTTGTGGATATGCAGGAGGCCCATCAGAGTCTGGGTCTGGTGATGCCTTGTATGCTAGGTATAGATCTCCCCTCAAGTAGACAGAATACAGAGATAGGGCCTTGTGGTTGTCTGCATGAGACATGTTACTTATTCCCAGCATTCTTTTAATGAGGAACCTCTGTGGAAGTCCCATTTGTTGGATATGCTTGGTTAAGGTACATATCAAAGGGACATTGTACTCAGTGATAGGTCTAATGAATGCCAGATGCAGTGGAACAATGACTTCCTTGTACCTAGATGCCATACCTTTGTTTATAAGTAGCACAACATTGAATGATTTCCTCACTACTGTAACACATGATGGTCAAAGGCTAGATTACTGTGTATGTTTGTTCCCAAGTCCCTGACTACTGGGTCAACTCTTAGAGATGTGTTGTCCATATGATGATTACCAGAGTGAATGACTTCCCAAAGGATACTGTTATGCATTTTTTAGCATTTAGTTCTAGTCCATGGCTCTGGCACCAGTTGTTTGCCTGTCTGTCTGCGTCTGCCTTTCCTGGGGAACATTTGTGTTGTTAGGCAATTCAGTGATTGCTCCTAATTTGCAGTCATCTGCAAATTTAGTCAGCTAGAGGCCATTGACATTGGCCTTGACTTTAGAAAAGTAAATGCCAAAAAAGGACCGGTTCTAGGACTGATCCCTGAGGGACTCTGCTTGTTACTGGCCTCTTTGTAGAGGTGGACTCCCCATTCCCAACTTCTTGGGTCCTGTCTGTGAGCCAGCTGGTTATCCAACAGGTGACATAAGAGTTTGTACCTAACCTCTTAAGTTTGTCAACAATGCCCGAGTGGGGGATTGTGTCAAATGCCGTGGCCAGGTCAAGGTACGCAGTGTGAGCTATTTTGCCCTCCTTTTTTGCTTTGGTGACCTTCTCAAAAAAGTACACCAGACTGAGTAGGCTTGATCTACCCTAGATGAAACCAAATTTGGGTTGGGTGCAGTGTTTGGAGGTTTCTTATGCCATTATTGATCATGTCCATGATGATTATTTCCATGGCTTCGCATATGAGACTAGTGAGACTTATGGATCAGCAGTATGACTGCTGCTGTTCTCCATTCATGAGGCATGAAGCCTGTTTGGAGGCTACAGTTAAATAGCAATTCCAGATGGTCTGGTAGATCATGTTTCATGCTATTTAGAAGGCATCCTGGGATTTTGTCTGGTACTATTGATGTAGTTCATGGCCTTAGAGAAAGCATTAAGGACTTGTTCCCTAGTGATGGTAGGAGGGAGTTATATTTGATGATATTTCCTGAGGGAATGTTGATGGGATGAGAGGGGTAAAGTTGGAGCTACATTTGTCAGCCAGTAGGATTGCTGCATCTTCTGGCTTAGTATATGTGGCTCCATTTACAATGAGCTCTGCACACAATTGTATATTACCTTTGAAGTTGCAGACATAGCTAAAGAATGCCTTCTGGTTGCCCTTGACCTGGGAGGCAAAATTTACATCAAATTTGGCTTTGATAGACTTTATCCTCTGAGTTGTTTGTTTAGTTTGAGAGTGCTTTTATCCTGCTGGGTGCTGCACCTCCTAATTCTTGCCATGATTTTCTTCCATCTGTTATACAGCCTAATAATGTTGTGATTCTACCAGGGTGGCTTGTTTTTGAGTTAGTTTTGTACTTCTTCCTGGTGGGTACATCTGCCTCGCTGAGCTATTAACATGCTGCTTGTATAGGGTTTCTGTGAGCAGTTCTGTGTAGACCTTCTCAAAGTGTTCTCAGAATTTATGGGGGCCTGAAATGTTGCCAGGTTATCACTTAGTAGAAAGTTAGCGTTAGAGTAGTTCCTGTTAAGTAGGTTAGTTGGAGCTCCAGATTTTATTTTTACTTCAAAGGAGACCATTTTGTGATTTGACCTTGCCAGGGAAGACATTACACTAGGGTTTGTGTAGCAGCTTCCTGTATTAGTGAGGACCCGATCCAGCATGATTGCACCCCTTGTTGATGTAGTGACAGTCTGGTCCAGATAGTTTGTGTTTACAAAATCCAGGAATTTCTGTGCCTGTCTGTTTGGTGTTATATATGCTTCCCAGTTAACAGTGGGGAAAATTAAAGTTGCCCATGAATATGGTGTTGAGTTGGATGGTGAGTGTTTCCAATGAGTTTAAATACATGGTATGGATTTCCTGGTTGTAGATCAGAGTGCAAGTGAAGTGTGCAAGTGAAGTGTGCTGTATCTTTAAGAAGCATGTCAAGGCTGTACGCATGGACACCCGCAGGCAGGTGCAAGGGGGTGCACTTGCACCCCCCTGGAACTGGCTGGCCGGGAGAATAGATTTTCTTTAAATTAAAAAAAAAAAAATTTTTTTAACCTTTGCTTTGCGTCCAGTCGCACAAACGCAACATGTCAGTGGCATAGCTAGCAGGGGGCGAGAGAGGCAATTTGCCATTGGCGGCACTTTTGTGACTTTTAATAGTTTAAAACATAACTGTTTTTTAAGGTCGCCCTTTAAGAGCAGTCCCATAGCATGCTGTACTTCTGGTCCAGTCACCTGCATCACATCTTGCGTGCATTGTGGACGTCCTGTCTGCCATGGAATTTAAAATACAGTTTGCTTCACCTGTTCCAAGGAGTTTTGCTGCTTTGGATTATTCACCAAGTAAGGGGAGTTTTCTTAGTTTGTGCCGACCGATCAAGTAAGGGGAAGTTAGTTTTGCTTGCCGTTCATTCAGGTTAGGTGGGTAGGTCTGTAATCATATACAACTTTGAAGTAACTTAAAACAAAGATTTGACATAAATGATAAAATATGTATGTGGAAGAAAGGATTTTTTTTGATTGCCAGGGTCTTGCAGCAGTTAAGTTATATTCTTGCAAAATTTTCTGGCTATATGCAAATGCACTTAATCTCCTGATATAGTCCAGTGTCATACTAGTCAATACTGATAATATAAGGTTCCCAAAAATAATTTGTATTTTATATTTTGACATATCTGACCCTGATCAATATACTGTACTTAGTTTAAAGTCAATTTGAGCATTAATTTTTTTCCATGCTAGCTTGGCTTATATATGTTGAGATTAGTTGCATCTAAATGATTTTATGCTAATAAATGTGTTCATGCTAGGGTCATCTGTTTTTTTATCCAAGTATGACTTGCACTGATAGTTCTCAGCTATATAGTATTGTGGTGACATTGATAGAAGACAAGAAAATGTTTAATTTTTACCAGTAATAGTTATTCCTCATTTTACTATAGCACATTTTCAACTAAGCATTTTCACTGTACTCTGCTGAAGTATCATCTAATCTCTAAGGCTGGTAATTTAAAAGCATTGATGGCAGCCGTAATTTTATTTTTATTTACTAACCTAGTAAGCCCACTGACAATACAGACTTAATAACTAATTGAAGCATAAATGATTAGTTGACTTGACAGACTAAAAAGTACTTACAAAAAAGGACAGTGCATGCCAAGTCCACCAAGACATGTTCAGAATTACTTGTCTGCATCTAACCACCACAACGTGTGTGTCATACTGCTATATGCCCAGCTTTTGTATTTTTGGAAAGTTAAGATTATTATATCCTTTACTGAGACATTAGCGTGCAGCATACTTCTGGCAGAATCTTAACTACACTTACTCTTGAAGGCATATGAAAGGACTGAGAGGTTATATAATATAGTGATTGATCACTTCATTCAGGAATGGCAGCCTTAAACTTTTAGGATGAATTGGAATTGAGAGGCTGCTTGCTCTGAAGCCTATTTAACAGCACATCACCTCTTTCCAGGAATGAGTCATATTATAGGATCGTAGGAGGTTATTAAGCTAATGGCCCTGGGGCCCTTACAAGCCTAGCCAAGAGTTTATCTCCAAAAAGAAACCTCAGTCGGCACCTGTCATCCCTGTCATTGAGGGGCACAGGTGGAACAATTGGGAGAAATTTGTGGCTTCCCATCCACTCATCAAAGGTGCACGTGAAGAGGGTCAGTGAGGTATTCTGTTTGACATGTATGGGAAGTCTATTCCAGAGACAGAGCAGGCTCTGGGATACAAACCTATCTCTCCAGCAGGTTTTGTTGATGTCACATATTAGATTCAGGCCTTTTGAGTGGGTAATGAGCGAGGAGTTAGACTTATGGATATTGAGCATGTCTAGTAGGGCAGGGTCTGAAATTGCCTTGTAGGCAAGACACAGATCACCTCTGAGCAATCTGTATGATACCAAGTAGACTGACAAGTGTGGTAGCCATTTCTGTGCATTTAAAGTGTTTTTTTGATAGTATCTGCTTTATTTTCTGAAAAAAAAAAAAAAAAAAAATATATATATATATATATATATATATATATATATATATATACATATATACATATACATACTTGTTTTCCCACCTTTCTAGGCTAGTTTAGTCCAGCTTTCAGGTTCGTGCTGAATTCAGGGCTGTGTTACAAGTTTCTGTGTTTGCTCTTACCTTACTTGGATAGAAGGAAGTTTCTCTATTCACTGTGAGAGAGGGAGCTTTGAGCAGCCTATCTGTCCCTGGAGGAGTGGTTTCAGCCCAGAAATTAGTAGTTTATTGGCCATTTTTGGCTAATTTCTCTCTCTCTCATTTCCCTGCTATAAAACCTGCATTTGCAAGGTTTTTGTGCTAGTATACAGCTCAGCAAGCTCATGCCTGGTGTCCTGCAGAGTTCTACAGCAGCAGAGAGAAAAAAGGGAGACTTTGGAGTGATTAAGTATCATTTTTCTGCATTTTCTTGCTGCCTTTAGCTAATTCTGCCCAAAACGCCGATTTTCTAGAGTTTCTGTGATTTAAAAAGCTTGTTTCAGCTACATATTGTACTTATTTTACTGCCTACACTTTAGCAAAGTCGTTTTTGTGTTTAAATTACCTGTTTAACTGTTGTAGGCTACACACTCAAGTGTGATGGCCATTTATTTGCATTTAAAGTGGTTTTTGATTGTATCTGCTTTATTTTCGGGAAAAAAAAAACAAAAAAAATGTACTTGTTTTCCTGCCTTTCTAAGCTAGTTTAGTTTTGTGCTGAATTCAGGGCTGTGTTACAAGTTTCTGTGTCCTTCATACCTTACTTGGATAGAAGGAAGTTTCTCTGTTCACTGTGAGAGAGGGAGCTTTGAGCAGCCTATCTGTTCCTGGAGGAGTGGTTTCAGCCCAGAAATTAGTAGTTTATTGGCCATTTTGGGCTAATTTCTATCTCTTTCATTTCCCTGCTATAAAACTCACATTTGCAATGTTTTTGTGCTAGTATACAGCTCAGCAAGCTCCTGCCTGGTGCCCTGCAGAGTTCTACAGCAGCAGAGAGACAAAAGAGAGACTTTGGAGTGATTAAGTATAATTTTTCTGCATTTTCTTGCTGCCTTTAGCTAATTCCACCTAAAACGCAGATTGTCTCGAGTTTATGTGATTTAAAAAGCTTGTTTCAGCTAAATATTGTACTTATTTTATTGCCTGCACTTTAACAAAGTTGCTTTTGTGTTTAAATTACCTGTTTAACTGTTGTAGGCTACACACTCAAGTGTGATAGCCATTTCTGTGCATTTAAAGTGTTTTTTTGATTGTATCTGCTTTATTTTCTGGAAAAAAAAATACTTGTTTTCCCACCTTTCTAAGTTAGTTTAGTCCAGTTTTCAGGTTAGTGCTGAATTCAGGGCTGTTACAAGTTTCTGTGTTTGCCCATACCTTACCTGGATAGAAGGAAGTTTCTCTGTTCACTGTGTGAGAGAGAGAGAGAGAGAGAGAGAGAGCTTTGATCAGCCTATCTGTCCCTGGAGGAGGGATTTCAGCCCAGTAATTAGTAGTTTGTTGGCCATTTTGGGCTAATTTCTATCTCTTTCATTTCCCTGCTATAAAACCCGCATTTCCGTGGTTTTGCACACCGGGCAGCGCCGATTAGCTAGGGTATAACTATTCCCGGCTCCACAAAGGTTACTCTTCAATTTTTCCCTTGGAACTAGACACACTTTCAACTTAAGCACTCAAATCATTCACTTCTCATCCCTGCACTTGCCCAAAACTCATAGTAAGCACTAATAAACCTTAGCACTAGACCCCCCCCCTATACTGTAGAGAAGGACAAGGCTCTGTATTCGACCTTACCAGCCAATCAGTAAAAACGTTCACTCTATGTATCCAGGCATGACCAAAGGGCAGTTTCAGGTTTACTCTCTAGTCCATCTGGTGAATCTGGGCATTTTGAGGCAGTGTTGCAACTGCCTCATGTACACAGACAACCCTCTCCTCCTTCCACCAAACACTAATACATGCGAGAGATGCAATTATACAGCCAAACTGGAGGCTAAGCTCTCTCAACCCAAGACTGGACCAGGCAGTCAAGAGGAGAAGGGAATTACTTGCATCACACCACCAGTCTCACATAGACCTGTGAAACCAGCACTGGCAAAAAACACACATAAATACACAAAAACATACTCAGAGGCTCTAAATAAAAATCTGCAAAAGCAACAGAGACCTTCAAAGCAGACATCCAAGCAACCTCCACCCCCAACACAAACCATGAAACACATACTTCACAAAACCAGTGTGCCACACAATCACAGCCCTTAAGGCAAAATAACATTCCCAACACACTAGTAATAGGTGACTCTATAGTCAGGCACACTGGCGTCCCACTCATTAGGCTGAACAAGGAGAAAGTTACTGTTAGTTGCCTGTCAGGTGCCAGGATCTGCCACATAACTCAAGCACTCAGGTCACTCCAAAACAAGTACAAATATGACTCTGTCATTGTCCATGTTGGTGTGAATGACCAGAGCCGTACCTCCCTGGACTACATGAAAAGAGACATGGAGGAGCTCTATTATCACGTAGCCCAGGCTAGTATAACCCTGACCCTCAGTAGCATTCTGCCCTCACCAAGAATGATACCATGGTATAGAGAAAAAAATTATCAATTTCAACAATTGGCTAAGCTTCTGATGTCATTCAAAGGGGATCCAGTGTCTGTCAGCCTGGGATGACATGCTCAACAAGCCATGCTGCTTTGCTAGAGATGGCTTGCACCTGTCACCCTTAGGCTTTCGAATACTGGCCAAGGCTCTTGCCACCCCCATAGTGCCTTTTTTAGGCAAGGCTCAAAAGACAACCCCACCGACGTAAATAGCACAAGTAACAAAAAACTGAGGGTAATGCTGCTCAATGCCTGAAGTCTAAACCTCAAAATGCATGCACTCGAGGCACTCCTCAGTATAGAGAAAATCGATATATGTGCAGTAACAGAAACCTGGTTTAAGGTTCCAGAGAGCACCCCAGCATTACCAGGCTACAACTCGTACCATACATTTCGGCCACAAAACCCGGACCGAAATACAAAAGGCGGGGGAGTATCCATATTCATCAAGGATACCCACACCTCCAGGTTAGTTGCACAGCATGATGCTTCAGAGATCATCCACGTGCAACTAACAATAGGCAAAACTGCTATTCAAATTACAGCTTGCTACAGATCACCCATCATGTCCCAGGACCCCCACTCTGCATTCCTGGAAACACTGGAAAACATAAAGGTCCTACCAAACACCCTAATATTGGGTGATTTCAATTATCCAAACATTAACTAGGAGAACTACTCAAGTACAAACTCCCTGGACCAACATTTCATAGAATTTATAAACTCAAATGCCCTGGATCAACTGGTTAACACCCCTACCAGAAGTGACAACATATTGGACCTGGTCAGCACCAACATGGGCAACGGTGTTCCACACTGCAGGTCAACCCCTCGCTGGTTAGATCTGACCATAAACTAATCACTCTGGATATCCACATTCCGCCACCACCCCCGGTGAAAGAAACCACAGTGAAAAACTTTTCAAAAGCAAACTTCACGTTACTTAAGACCGAGGTGGGAAGTTTCAAAGCCCCCATGCTAAAGGATAACGCTGTCCAAGCTGAAAAATCCTTTACTAATGCACTCTACGGGCACCTACAAGAATGCATGGATCGTGCTATCTCAAACAAAACCAAGACTCACTCCTCCAAGAAAAGGAAACCAGTCTGGTGGACCCCTGCCATAAACAAGCTATACAATAGAAGGAGGAAACTAGCACAGAAAATGGTAAAATCCCAAGAAGGAAAGACATCCCTGATCAGTATCAGCAAGAAAGTATGTTCCCTCATAAAATCATCCAAGGCTAACTTCGAAAGAAAAATTGCCATGGACTCCAAAAATAACCACAAGGCATTCTTTAGCTATGTCAAGAATGTAAGTGGCAATTCTCAGATTTGCTCAGAGTTGGTGCAGAATGGCACAAAATACACTGAACCGACCGATATAGCCAACATCCTGGCAGACAGGTTCAGTGCAAACTTCACTCCCTAAAGGACCCATAACTATACCAGAAAATTGTAGAGCCCCTGAAATCACAGACACTCAGGTTAAAACAGCCCTTTCCAAAGCCAAAAACACAGCATCAATGGGACTGGACAGTGTCCCAGGCTGCGTCCTACATGAGCTGAAAGATGAACTAACCCCTCACCTAAACACACTGTTTAAACTCAGCATCTCCACAGGCTACATGCCCACAGAGTGGTGCACAGCAACGGTTATTCCGGTCCACAAAGGTGGAGCCACAACAGACCCAGGGAACTATCGCCCTATAAGCCTGACTAGCTTGGTCTGCAAAGCTATGGAGCGCATCATCATGGATCTCCTTGACAGAGACATTGGAAACATCCAAACACTGGACCCAACCCAGTTCAGCTTTGTTAAGGGCAGATCATGCCTCCTAAACCTGGCGGACTTCTTTGAGACCGTTACCAAGGCTATAGACGAGGGAAAGGTGGTCCATACAGCCTACCTAGACCTCGCAAAGACCTTTGACACCATTCCCCACTCAGTTATTATAGACAAGTTCACCAGCCTGAACATAAACTCCTACGTCACGAGATGGGTGGCCAAGTGGCTCACAGAAAGAACCCACATGGTAAGAGTTGCAGGAGCCAAGTCTGACTCTAAACCGGTTACAAATGGCATTCCTCAGGGCTCAGTCCTAGGACCCCTCCTGTTCGGCATATACTTCTCAGAGGTACAGGCAAGCACAGGAGGACTATGGCTCACCAATTTCGCAGACAGCTGCAAACTATGGGCTATAATTGACTCTGTGGCTGACACAGACATCCTCCAAAAGGGTCTCACTGAGACAGATACCCGTTGCCAAAACCATGGTCTCAAGCTAAATGCCTAAAAGTGCATAGTCATCCCCTTTGGAAAAAACAAAGTACCCACAAACTACCACATAGGTGGTAGCCCCCTAAATACGGAAGACATAATAAAGGGATCTGGGGACCCAAGTAGATAGTAACCTCTCCTTTGATAATCACATTGCCAAAGTTGTTAGAAAATCCTTCTGTGTGGCCCACCTAATCACAAAAGGGTTTGCATCCAGATCGAAAGAGGTCATTGGGCCCCTCTACACATCACTCATCAGACCCATCATAGAATACAATGCCCCATTTGGGATGTACCTTACAAGACACCTGCAACAACTGGAAAGACCACAGAAGTTCCTCACCAAGAGGATCACTGGCATCAAGCAGATGCCCTATGCAGCTCGACTGAAGAAACTCCAGCTGTACTCAATTGCATACCGCCTACTCAGAGCTGATCTCTGCCTGACATACAAGACCATGTCCAACCCAGAATTGATGGACATGCTCCACCTAAAGAAAACCGTATCCCCATGAGCCACACGCTCCAAGGATATAAACCTCACCACAACAATAAATAGGACGTGCTGGAGGGCTAGATTCTTGTCCCAGAGACTTTCCATGCTCTAGAACAAGATTCCAGTCTACATTAGGCAGAGCTCCTAGCTAACCCTCTTCAAGGGAAACCTTGACGAGAGTGGATGTGAAACAAAGTTTACCCCAGGGATCACTTAAATGGCTCTGCTGGGCAGAGGCACAGGGAACTAATCTAAGGGTCGGCGAAAGCCAACACATTCTGGCTAGGTTTATAAATGCCCTTGGGCAGATAGCCTTGTACCTATGAACCTATGACAGTGATTTGGGCCTGTCCACATAGGACAGGTGTTGGAGGCCATGGAATCTCTTTGTGTAGTATTTCTGTGGCCTTTCCATTTGGTGCAGATGTTTGGAGAGGTACATACCAAATGAGGCATTATACTCAATTACTGGTCTAATGACTGAGGAGTACAGAAAGGTAATAGCCTCCTTTTTTTCTGAAAGCAATCCCTTTACTTATGAGATGAAACAAGTAAAAGGCTTTTCTGACAACTGCCACTACATGATCTTCAATTGATGAGACTGTTGTCAACCTGAGTACCCAGGTCTCTCATTACAGGTTATGTGCTTAAGGGTTGCTGTTGATGTAGTAATTGGTAAGGGCAGGGTTTTGCTGAATGGTATGATGATACATTTTTTTGCATTTAACTTGAGGCCATGACTTTGGCAGCAGTCTTTAGTTGCTGTGAGACCCTCTTGCAGTATGTTAACATCATTTGGGGAATCAGTGACAGAACCCAACTTACAGTCGTCCGAAAACTTGGTTAGCCACAGGCCTTTTGTCTTTGCCTGGACCTCTGAGAAGTAGATGCCAAACAGTAGGGGCCCCAGGACAGATCCCTGGGAAACTCCACTAGTGACGGGTCTACTATCAGAGGTGGAGGCACCAATTTTGACCTTGATGATCCTGTTGGTGAGCCAGTTGACCACCACATGATGAGATAGGGATTTACGCTAAGTTGTGTTAGCTTTACAAAGATGCCTGAGTGGGGGATTTTGTCAAGGGCCCTTTCCAAGTGAAGGTACGTTGTATGTACTGACTTCCCTCATCCAGGGCCTTGGTGACGGTCTTAAAGACGTCAGGTTCAAAAGACAAGATCTGACCTTGATGAATCTGAGCTGGGTGGGGTCAAGTGCTTGGAGACTGCCTATGTCCTTGTTTATGAGATCCATAATAATAATAACCTTCATGGCTTTACAGATCAGACATGTAAATCTAATGGGGTGATAGTTTCCAGGGTCAGTAATGGCACCACCTTTGTGCAAGGGGATGACAATGGCAGCTATCCACTCTGCTGGAATGAAGCCTGTACTTAGGCTGTGGTTGAATAGGATGCTCAATGGTGAAGCTATTTCTTGCTGGAGATGGTGCAGAATACAACCTGGGATACTATCAGGTCCCATGGAAGCTGTGTTATTTGCCTTAGATAGGGCCTTTAACTCTTGATCTATGGAGATGTGAGGTGTGGGACAAGCGTTGTGATGTCAAAAGGGCCTTTGGGGGTGACAGGGTGTTGAAGTTTGTGCTGAACCTATCTGCTAGCAGGTTGGCTAAGTCAACATGATCAGTGCAAGTGGTACCATTAAGGCGTTTATATCATGTTATCGAAAGATGAAAATAGCGAACACCATTTCATCGAACCTAAAATTCCTAAACCACATAATATCGAACATTCAGAACAGCAAATTTTTTTCTTGGGAAACAATTCGCTATTCCGAAACACATACACACAACACAAGCACACCTAAAAAACACCAATACACACACACACACACACACACACACACACACACACTTATAATCCTACACTAAACTATACATACACTACTATCTATCCACTTACCTTAACTCAAACCCTAACCCTAAGGTCCATCACTATCGCACACTCACCTAACCCGCACCCTAACTCACTTAACCAGCCCCTAAACCTAATTCACCTAACCCGTGCCCTAATCCTAACAACCACACAATCGCACACTTACCTGAACCCGACCCGTAAATCTCCACCACAGCTCTGAAAATAGCGAAGCCACAGAACCAGCCAACCAAATTCTTTCCCTAGGAAAGAATTTGGTGTTCTGCAGCTTCACTCTTTTTAGCATTCGATTAAAACGGGTCGATATTAGAACATTCAAAGTTTTAAAACTTTGATGTTCTGATAGAGACCCCCATTAAGTACTAATTCAGAATAAACCTGGGCTTTGCCATGGAGGTTCCTGATGTAGCAGTTTCCCTTTGTTTTGGAGGCTAGTTTCAATTTATAATTGACTTTGGAGGTTTTCACTAGTGATCTAATTTGCCTGTTGAGGCTAAGGAGGGAATATTTCCAACTTGGAATTTGTTCCTTTTAACCTTGGACAACAGTTTCTTCCTTTTCTTGTAAAGGCTGTTGATAGAGGATATCCACCAGCCAGGTTTCTGTTTCCTTGAGGAGCAGGTTTTAGTTCTGTTGAGTATGGCTGAGTCCACATGCAGTTGTACAGGTGCTTGTATACTGCACTAGTGTACTGCTCAGCATAGTTGTCTGCATCTTCTGAGGGGTACGGTGGTGTGAAGCTACTGATACCCTCCCTTAGGAGGTTGTAGTTAGTTTTTGAGAAGTTTTTCAGGTTGATTACGACTTTGGGGGGGGGGGGTGGATGGGTGGGATAAAAACTTCAAATGAGACAGACCAATGATCCGATCTCTCCTGGGAAGAACATACTATGGGAGTGGTGCAGCGGTCACCCATGTTGGTAAGAACCAAGTCCAGAATGTTATCTCCCCTTGTGGGGATGAGATGAGTTGGTCTAGTACTTTAGAATTAATGAAGTCAAGGAATTGTTGGGCGAGTGCCGAGTGCAGGAATAGTTGACCCAGTCTGTGGTGGGGACTCCAATGATTTTTACTGCTTTGCATTATTCATCAAGTAACGGGAGTTTTCTTGGTGTGTGCCGACCGATCAAGTAAGGGGAAGTTAGTACTGTGTTGTAATTTAACAGGGGTGGATGCTGCTGTCCTGAGAATGTCCTCCTTTGGAGGAGATACCTAGTAACTATGAATCTATTATCAGTTTGCCATCCATTACCTATTGCAATATTACTAGCTTATCATTTTTAATGTAACACAGGCAATTTATTCTTCAAGGACAACAGGGACTTTATTTGTAGATTAAACAAAGTTGTTTGCTAGCAGCAATTTCTTCATTAATTACAGATGTGTTTAATGTGGAATTATTGAGATGACTTTTACTTCTGCAGAGATTGTGCATTTTTACTGATATTGGTGGATGTAGTGACAGAAATTCGAGTAGACTTTTATGATGGAAATGTTCTGAATTGGGGCAGTTTTGTCATTATTGATTCATACATTTTGTTTCATTGCTTACTGAAAAAATGTTCAAAACAATAAATTTAAAACACGCTGTAACAAGTATGTTGTATTATGCAAGGAATATAATTTAATACAGTCAGGAAGGTGAATAAAATGTGTGCAAGGGGGCCTATACAGCCCAAAGGTAAACTTTATCCGCCACTGACCAGAAGCATTTTCTTTGAATGTTGGTTTCAATGAATGTGAGTATCAGGGGCAGATAAGTTTTAATGCTAAGTCTGTTTTCATTTTGAGACTGTACTACTTCATTTAGCAGGAGTCTATCAGTGTTTGTGCTATAAATTTTAAAATAAAAGTTTTAAATGAAATCCAAATAATCATTGTAGAAGTAAAGCGTAAAGCAGTATGCACACTAGTGTTTATGGTAAATTGGAGAAATAGGCAAGTAATGGGACACAGGAATGGCTGCAGGGGGGAGGGCTGCATATGGGGGAAGCTCCATTTGACCATGATTTTGTGAAGGTGGAGGAGCGGTAAACTCAGACAGCCCTGGGTAGCACAAACTCTTAGCTATGCCTCTGCAACAGGTGTTTGAGACCTGTTTTTGTCTTCTTCATCTGTGCAACCAGTGGTTTACGTCTTCATCGCCTGCACAGAATTTGAATTCCAAAAGACATTTGGACTGCAGATGAATGTGCAAGTGAGAGGTAGGTGTGTGAGTGTGTGTGTGTCTAAGTGTTTAAGAGGTGTGGGTGTGGGTGTGTGTGTGTGTGTGTGTGTGTGTGTGTGTGTGTGTGTGTGTGTGTGTGTGTGTGTGTGTGTGTGCAAGTAAGGGAGAGGTAGGAATGTATCTAAGGCAGAGGTTTATACCTTGCAATTTTCCAGATTTTTGCCTCATATTTTCGGTTTGTTTCTCATAAAGTTGTGTTTTTCTGGCAAACCATTGAGGACTCAAGTCAGAAAATAATGGCAGACATTTGAGCTTTAGACTTCATATCATTCAGAAAATGTATACTAATGCAAAACTTGTCATTCTATCCACTTTCTAAGGAGGTAGGGGTATGGATGTGTGCGTCATCCCTGTCAACTGTACATATTTTCATAGAATGTCCAGATTTTTGCCTTATATTTTTGGTCTGTTCCTCATAAAAACTCTTTTTTTTTGACAAATCACTGGGATGAGCTAAGGATTAAAGTTACTAATTAATGACATGCATTTGAGTTTCAGACTTTGTATTCTAACACACATCCTGTTATTCTAGCAACTTTCTAAATGTGTCCCTAGTTTTGGGCCTTTGTCCCCAACAGATTCCTTGTGAAAGATATTGTGTCTGTGTGTGTCTGTATAAGAGGGAGGTAGCATACCCCTCGGCTGTTCAGGTTGTTGCAGAATGTCCAGAGTTTTGTCCCATATTCCTCCTAAAATGGATTGAAGTTGCTAAATAATGACATATATTTGAGTTTTAGATGTCATGTACTTTAGAAAAATGCATACTAACACAAATCCTGTAATTCTATCAATTTTCTATGTTCATGAGAGGAATATTTATGCTCTGTCCCTATTTATTTTAGACTTTGTCCATATTTCTTGCACTAAGAGGTTAAGGTGTGGTGTGTGTGTGTGTGTGTGTGTGTGTGTGTGTGTGTGTGTGTAGCAAATGGAATCACTATTGTGGTATAGAATTCTAAGGCAGTGTTAGTGGCACAGTAGGTAGCATGCTTGCATCTTGATGCAGAGGGCTGAAATTTTGACTCCCACAGAATGTATATTTGTATTTTAAGGGTGTGGGGTGCTGCATTCCTGAGTATATCCTCCTTTGGATGAGATGCCTAGTAACTATGGACCTGCTTTTCAGCTTGCCACCCATTCCCTATTGCAATTACCAGCTTACCATTTTTATTGCAATGTGGGCAATTTATTCTTCAAGAGCAGCAGGCACTGAATTTGTAGATGAAGCACTGAACTATAGTTGTTTTCTAGCAACAACTTATTCATTAGTTTCACATCTCTTTTTAATGTGGAATTATTCAGATGACTTTTACTTCTGCAGAGATTGTACATATTGACTGATACTGGTGGATTGTAATGAGAGAAGTCTGAGTGACCTTTTATGGTTGAAATGTTCTCAGTTGGACAGTTTTTCATTATTGGTTCATATGTTTCATTGCTTAAAGGAAAAATGTTCAGAACTATAAATTTAAAACACACTTTAACAAGTGGTGCTGTATTATACAAGGGATATAATTCAATTAGTATATAGTATAATTAATAGTCAGGAAGGTGAATCAAAGAACTTTTGCATGGCTCTAAAAATGTGTGCAAGGAGCCTATGATTTGAAAACAGCCCAAAGGTAAACTTACCCGGCCACTGGCCAGATGCATTTTCTTTGAATGTGAGTTTCAATGCTGTTTCACTGAATGTGGGTTTCAAAGGTAGAGAAGTTTTAATGCTAAGTCTGTTTTCATTGTAAGACTATTGCTTTGTTTAGGTTTAGTAAATGTCTATCAGTGTTTGTGCTATAAAATCTGAAATAAAAGTTGTAAATGAAATCCAGATATCTGTAATTATTGTAGAAGTAAAGCATAAAACAGTATGCACACAGAGATTTGAACAGTGTCTATGACAAATGGGGAGAAATAGCCAAGTAATGGGACACTGGAATGGCTGGGTCGGGCTGTGTGGGTGGGGCTCTGGGTTTACAACTTCCTGCAAAAAATCCTGCGGGCTCCCTTGGCTGTACGTGCACATATAAATTCCAGACACGTGCACTCCCTAATGCCATTTTGTAAGAGCACCCAGAGTGAGAGCATGCATGATTGCAGTTGTTAGTTTATATATAATTTACTTAATTTAGTCAGTAAACTTCTGTAGTGATGTGTTTGTATAAAATAAAGCTGCATGAACAGAACCCACAAAGACACTTCTATTGTGTCCAAAGTAGGAGAGCGACGTGGTGTCAGAATCGGGATCGAAGAGAATAAAATCCAGAGCCATGAGGTGCAGAGATGACAGTGAAGGTAAAATCAAGAGAAACAATCACAAACAGAGCCAGAAAAAAATCAAAGGTAATGAGAAATAGCACAAACTGTTTATTTGATAAAAGAGGTAAAATGGGACATACAAGGGCACAAGCTGCATTACTGAGTAAGCGAAAGGCACAAAAAGTTTAACTAAAGAAGTATTTGATGAAACGATTAAATGTAAAGCAAAACGAGCATGTTTAATGCAAAGCGAGTATGCTTAAAGCAAAACTGGGCATGTTTAGAGTAAAACAAGCACAAGAAAAGTACATTGGGCATAATAAAGGCTTAACCAAGCAAGAAGAATATAATAAGGGCAAAAAAAAAAAAGGGCACATTAAGCAAATAATAAAGCAAGGCGACTGTATGTGTTTTGGCAAAGTGCTATGTTTTGGCATAACTATGACTTCGTATTGTGTCAAGGGCATAACTAAAGTTATTCGAAGTATCGCAAAGTCTGTAAAAGTACTTACAGTGTGTTTTTATTACCGTGCATGTATTTTGAAGTGTTTATTGTGTGCACAGTGCAACTATTTCATGAAATACAAAGTATAGCCATTTTGAAAATTTTTTTGTGCAGGGTGTGTCTATTCGCAAAGTGCCGCCATTAGAGTGTTTCTTGTACTGTAAAGAGTTGCCTAGCAAGGTACCGCCATTTTGGAGACATTTCTGTATTCTGTGTGCAGTTATTCGTAAAGTGCAATTACTTCGAAATGTTATTGCGTTTTGGGCAAGAGGGGTCCAGTTTATTCGCATTGTGCAGTTGTTTGATATGTTTCTTGTACTGATAAGAGGTTATTTCTTGCAAAACTGTATTACAAAAGTATTACAGTGCCCGAGAGTTTATTTCACTCGCATCGTAAAGTTATTTGAGATATTTCTTAAGATGATGATAAATTACTTTAGCTTGCCAAACGATTTTACAAGAGTGTTAAAGCAGCCAAGAAATTTATTTTGCAAAGTCCAATTATTCACTGGTACTAAGAGTTTGTTCATTAGCATATTTTCTCAGAGTATGTTGATGTTTTTGATGACACATTAGGTAAGCTTCCAGTTGTGTATTCCATGAAGTTAGAACCAGAAGTCACTCCAGTAGTCAGACCAGCAGGAAGAGTTCTCATAGAGATGCAGGAAATAGTTAAGGCACAGTTAGATAAGATGGTGCTGCAGGTATGATTTGTCCAGTCACAGAACCAACTGAATGGGTGCCATCCATGGTAGCAGCTCACAAAAAAGGCTCAGATGAAATCAGAATATGTATTGACCCAAAAGATTTGAACAAAGCATTAGAGACCATATCATCCAATGTGTACATTCGAAGAGGTTGCAGCTCTAATACCGGATGTCACTGTTTCCTCAGTCTTGGATGCAGAGAGTTCATTTTGGCAAGTGAAGCTTGATCGCAAATCTTCATTTCTAACTATTTTTGGTACTCCGTTTGGCAGATATGGATTCTTAAGGATGCCATTTGGATTAAATTCTGCAAGTGAAGTCTTTCAACGTGCAATGGAACAAATTTTTTCAGGTTTCCTTGTGCCATAACAGTAGATGATTTATTGGTTGGAGGCAATGGTGAAGCAGAGCATTACAGAAACCTCAAGAAAGTTCTAGATAGAGCACGTGAAGTAAACTTGAAGCTCAATCCTCTGAAGTGCAAATTCAGACTTCCAGAAGTTACCTACATAGGCCATTTGTTTACGATTGCAGGCTTGAGACCAGACCCGACCAATCAAACAGCTATTCTTGATATGTCAGCACCAAGTAATGTACAGGCTCTACAACATTTTTTAGGCATGGTCAACTATTTTGGCAAATTTATACCAGACTTCAGTGAGTTGACAGCACCTTTAAGAGAGCTAATGCACAAAAATGTTACATGGTCATGGTTGGAACAGCACCAGAAGGAATTTGAAGACCTTAAGCAGAGAATTGCCACCCCATCTACATTAAGATACTATGATGTGAACAAACCAGTTACTCCTTTCTGTGATGTTTCAAAATTTGGTCTTGGCGCAGTTATACTTCAAGAGGGCAGACTAGTAGCCTCTGTATCTAGAATACTAACACAAACTGAGATGCAGTATGCTCAGCTTGAGAAGGAACTTTTGGCAATAGTATTTGCATGTTCCAAGTTTCATGATTATATTTATGGTTGACCTATTCAGATTGAAACTCACCATCAACCTTTAGTTACTATTTTAAAGAAGCCTGTGTATTCAGCTCCAGCAAGATTACAAAGAATGATGCTCAAATGTATTTATTTTTTATTTATTTGACATTTGTTGTCTGGCATAGTCCATCTGGGACAAAGCCCTTTTTCAGCAGAGGCCCGGGGGGGGAAAGCTCCAACAGTGGTAAATATAACTGAGAGATGCATTTTACAATAAGTGTATAATACAATAAGAATAGCAATATATGAAACAACAAAGAAAGCTAGACTTGTATACAATATAGTTAAGCAGATAAACATATTGAATGCATAGATATGTAGAAAAGTAGATAATGGGACTAAGTATATTGATCAGTTACAAATAGACAGTAGGAGTGGATATTAGTAATAGGTTCAGAGATAGTACAGTGGTAGTCAGGAACAGAGGGGAGAAGTAGAAGAGGAGAGTCAGGTGCTTATTAGACAGAAGAAGCAGGTTAATTGGAGAAAGAAAACAGAGTAAAAGAAGGTAATTAGAGTAGTGAAAAAAAGAGGAATAAAGAAGAAGAGGAGAGACGGAGAAACAACTGGATTCAGGTGGGTGTGGTTACAGTGACATATCCAGGTGTGGTTTAGGTATTCTTTGAGAGATCTCTTGAATTTGTAGATCTGAGGTATGCTTCTGAGGGTCATGGGAAGCTTATTCCATTGAATGGCGGGTAAGTAGCTGTATAGGTTCTGTCTTACATTTTTTAGGTTTATGAATCTGTAACAAAAATTTATCAGAGCTCCTTAGTGGTCGGGGAGGGATATAAAGTGAGACTAGTGAGGAAATACAAGGGCAGAAAGAGGGTTTATTCATGATGGATTGGATGATGAGTATTTGAGAAACTTTGAGTTGATTAGGAAATTCTAACCAATTGAGTAACCTGAGGTCATGATAGTGGTGAAATCTAGATGGCAGATTAGCAGCAAATCTAGCTACTTTATTATAGGTTGTTTCAAGTTTAGTCAGAAGAGAAGTCTGAAGGTTTGTAAAGATTTGCGAGCTGTAGAAAAGGTAGGGAAGAAGGTAAGCATTAGCTAGTGAGATTCTGGAGTCAGGGGTTAGGAACCTTTTGTTTCTATATAGGAGGCCAGGCTTTTGGTGGGTCTTCTTAATACAGAGATGTATGTAAAGGGCAAATTTCAGTTGGTCATCTATGATTACTCCAAAGAGCTTAGTCTGGTTGTCAGGGGTAATGTTAGTGTTAATAAGTGAAAAGATGGTAAGAGAGGATTTAATGTGGTAGAGGGGTTTTTGGAGGAATAATAGGAGTTTTGTCTTTTTGGGGTTGAGTAATAGTTGGTTATTAGTAAGCCACGTTTCTGTATGTTTGAATGATGATTGCTTGAGGGTGAGTAGTTCTGTTGGATATAATAGTATCATCAGCATACTGTATGAGGGAAGACTGGGGACAGGATTTGTGTAGTTCATTGGTGAAAATGGTAAAAAGGAGTGGTCCAAGAATAGAGCTTTATGGGATGCCAGTTTTTATGGGGAGAAAAGGAGAAAGAGCAGAGAGCCATTTGACAGATCGGAAAGGTAGCTGTTAATCCAGGATAAAGTTGCTGAGTAAAGGTTTAGTTGGGATAATTTTGAGAGGAGAATAGGGTGGGAGACAGTATCAAAGGCTTTTGACAGATCTAAGAAAAGGCAGGACACAAGTTTATTATTATCTCTGGCAAGGGAAATGGTATTGGTAAAGGAAATAGCAGTAGAGGTTCTATGGTGTTGCTGGAAGCCATGTTGAGAAGGGTTGATATGATTCCTTTGAGTAAGGTGGGCCATAAGTTGTTTGTGTATGCAGTGTTCTAGCATTTTTGAGAGGGGAGAAAGTATGGCAATAGGCTGAAAGTTAGAAAAGTTCTGTGAAATTGCCACCTTTGTGGATGGGTATAGTAAAGAATTTTTCCAAGGAGTAGGAACACTTGATTCAGTGATAGAGTGGTTAATGAGAATGGAAGCAGGGCATGCTAATGATGAGGCAGCAATTTTTAGGAAGAAAGATGGCAGATTGCCAGCTGATGGGAGAAAGTTTTAAGTCTGAGGAGGAGTTTTTTAATGCATCTTGTGGGAACTGGCCTTAGAGAGAAGGAGAAATTTTGTTGTTGGATAGATTTAGGTGGTGAGAGATTGGATAGGTGTAGAAGTCTGCATAAGTTTACTAACAGTATCAATGATGTAGGAATTGAAAATAGAAGCAGTTTCAAGGGGTGTATTGTTACGGCAAAGACTGGGAGTAGAGGGATTACCTGGATAGAGAATTTGATTGATAGCATTCCAATACATTTTAGGGTTTCTATATTGTGTAGTCAGAGGCTGGTGGTAGAAATTTCTTTTATCATTAATAATGTGTTTTTTTAGTGAGATTACGGAGTTCCCTATATGTTTGGAAATGTGAGGGAGATTTAGTCTTGGACCAAAGTTTGTTTCCAGGCAGAGTCTCTTTTCAAAATGGTATACACGAAAAACAAATTGCTCTTTCTGGCTGATACTGTA